>NC_041384.1:559407442-559442308 GCF_002162155.2 Triticum dicoccoides | reverse complement strand
AGTACTTGGACTGCAGCTAAGCCTCCGAGTGGAAGTCTGGCTTACCACTCGGTAGGATTTTTATAACTTAGGCGAGTACTTGGACTGCATCTAAGCCTCCGAGTGGAAGTCTGGCTTACCACTCAGTAGGATTTTTATAACTTAGGCGAGTACTTGGACTGCAGCTAAGCCTCCGAGTGTAAGTCTGGCTTACCACTCGGTAGGATTTTGATAACTTAGGCGAGTACTTGGACTGCAGCTAAGCCTCCGAGTGGAAGTCTGGCTTACCACTCGGTAGGATTTTATTTAATCTTAGGCGAAACGGATTCGCAGCTAAGCCTCCGAGTGGGAGTCTGGCTCACCACTCGGTAAGGATTTTTACAAACTTAGGCGAAACGGATTCGCGGCTAAGCCTCCGAGTGGGAGTTTGGCTCACCACTCGGTAAGGATTTTTACAAACTTAGGCGAAACTGATTCGTGGCTAAGTCACCCACTAAGGGGAAAATTTTATTGGACAAAATAAAAAGTGACAAAAATTATGGAGGAACTATGACACTATTATTTTGAAATCCATGAACTACAGGAGTACTTTATTGCAACTCATCCGAGTGATAAACTTAAGTGTAAAATGGGCGGAGTAGTTCCGCGTTCCAAGCTCGGGGCTCGTCGATATTATGTTCGACGTTGTAAAGATGGTACGCCCCGTTGTGGAGAACTTTGGTGACGATGAAGGGCCCTTCCCAAGAAGGAGCAAGCTTGTGATGTTTCTTCTGATCCACTCGGAGAACTAAATCTCCTTCCTGGAAGGCTCGACCCCTCACATTTCTGGCGTGGAAACGACGCAAATCTTGTTGGTAGATGGTCGATCGGATCAGAGCCATCTCCCTTTCTTCCTCTAAAAGGTCGACTGCGTCCTGCCGCGCTTGTTCAGCTTCTGCTTCGTTGTAGATCTCAACTCGAGGAGCATTGTGGAGAAGATCACTCGGCAAGACTGCTTCAGCTCCGTAGACCAAGAAGAGTGGAGTTCTTCCGGTCGATCGATTAGGTGTGGTCCGCAGTCCCCAAAGCACCGAGGGAAGTTCGTCGACCCACGCTCCAGCTGCATGCTTGAGATCACGCATCAGTCAGGGTTTCAATCCCTTGAGAATCAGGCCATTGGCTCGCTCTACTTGTCCATTCGTCTGCGGATGGGCGACTGAAGCGTAGTCGACTCGTGTGCCTTCAGAGTTGCAGAAGTCCCTGAATTCCTCCGAGTCAAAGTTCGGCCCATTATCCGTAATGATGTTGTGTGGGACTCCATATCTGAATATCAGTTCTCTGATGAAGCTAACAACAGTACCGGCGTCAAGGTTCTTGATTGGTTTAGCCTCAATCCACTTGGTGAACTTGTCGACTGCCACCAGTACATGCGTGAAGCCACTTCGACCTATTCTCAAAGGACCGACCATGTCCAACCCCCATACTGCGAAAGGCCAGACGAGTGGAATGGTCTTCAGAGCTGATGCAGGCTTGTGCGATATATTCGAGTAGAACTGACATCCCTCGCACTTATCCACTATTTCCTTTGCCATCTCATTCGCCTTTGGCCAGTAAAATCCGGCTCGGTATGCTTTGGCCACGATGGTCCGAGAGGACGCATGATGACCACAGGTCCCCGAGTGGATATCATTAAGGATGATTCGACCTTCTTCTGGTGTTATGCACTTCTGACCAACTCCAGTCGCGCTTTCTCTATATAACTGTCCTTTGATTACGGTGAAGGCTTTAGATCGACGGACGATCTGTCGAGCCTCTTCCTCATCCTCTGGAAGCTCTTTTCTCAGGATATACGCGATATACGGAACTGTCCAGTCGGGAATGACCACCAAGACCTCCATGACCAAGTCGACCACTGCTGGGACTTCAACCTCAGTCGGATCTGTGGCACTCTTGGGCTGTGGAGCTTCTTCGGTGAAAGGATCTTCTTTGACTGACGGAGTGTGTATATGCTCCAAGAACACACCACTCGGAATGGCTCCTCTCTTGGAACCTATCTTTGCTAGATCATCAGCTGCTTGATTTTTCAGTCGGGGTATATGATGGAGCTCTAACCCCTCGAACTTCTTTTCCAGCTTCCTCACTGCACTGCAGTATCCAGTCATGGCTGGGCTTCTCACGTCCCGCTCCTTCATCACTTGGTTGACCACTAAATCTGAATCGCCATAGACCATCAGGCGACAGACGCCGAGTGAAACGGCCATGCGCAATCCGTATAAGAGGGCCTCGTACTCTGCCTCATTGTTGGAGGAATCAAAGTGAATCTGGAGCACATATCTGAGCTTATCTCCTCTAGGGGAAACCAGGACAACCCCAGCACCGGAACCATTCAACATCTTAGAGCCATCAAAAAACATGGTCCAATGCTCCGAGTGAACTTCAGTCGGCTGCTGCTATTCAATCCACTCGGCGAGGAAATCTGCTATTGCCTGGGACTTAATGGCTTTCTTTGCCTCAAACCTGATATCAAGGGGAAGAAGTTCAATCGCCCATTTCGCCACTCGACCAGTTGCATCTCTGTTGTGCAAAATCTCTGATAGTGGAGCGTCGCTGACGACTGTAATGGAATGATCAGAGAAATAATGAGCAACCTTCTTTGTGGTCATGTATATTCCATACACAAGCTTCTGATAATGAGGATATCTCTGCTTGGATGGAGTCAAGACTTCAGACAAATAATACACTGGGCGCTGAACTTTGAAAGCTTTTCCTTCCTCTTCCCGCTCGACCGTAAGCACTGCACTGACGACTTGTCCTGTGGCTGCGATATAAAGCAACAGAGGCTCTTTGCTGATTGGAGCAGCAAGCACCGGCTGGGTGGAGAGCAGAGCTTTTAGCTCGGCAAACGCTGCATCAGCTTCTGGAGTCCACTCGAACTTGTCTGCCTTCTTCATCCGTCGGTAAAGAGGCAATGCCTTTTCACCGAGTCGTGAGATGAATCGACTTAATGCGGCCAAGCATCCAGTAAGCTTTTGGACATCGTGCACTCGCACAGGGCGTTTCATTCGGAGAATAGTGCCGATCTTTTCTGGATTAGCGTCGATCCCTCGCTCGGAAACGAGAAAACCGAGTAACTTGCCACCAGGAACTCCGAATGTGCACTTTGATGGATTGAGCTTGATATCATACCTTCTGAGGTTGGCAAATGTTTCGGCGAGGTCAGCGAGCAGGTCGGAACCTTTTCGTGACTTGACGACGATATCATCCATATACGCTTCCACATTCCGACTGATTTGAGTGAGTAGACACTTCTGAATCATTCGCATAAATGTGGCTCCGGCATTCTTGAGGCCGAATGGCATGGTGATATAGCAGAAGCACCCGAATGGAGTGATGAAAGCTGTTTTTACCTCGTCGGGTCCGTACAGACGGATCTGGTGGTACCCGGAGTAGGCGTCTAGAAAAGACAATCTCTCGCATCCCGCGGTCGAGTCAACAATTTGATCTATGCGAGGGAGAGGAAAATGATCTTTCGGGCAGGCCCGGTTGATGTGCTTGAAATCAATGCACATTCGGAGCGATTTGTCCTTCTTAGGAACCATGACGACATTAGCGAGCCACTCGGAGTGGTATATCTCTCGGATAAATCCTGCCGCCAACAGTCAAGCCACTTCCTCACCAATGGTTTTTCTCTTCTGGACGGCGGCCCGCCGAAGATGCTCTTTGACTGGTTTTGCTGATGAGTCGACTCTTAGGCGATGCTCAGCCAGTCCCCTGGGAACACCTGGCATGTCAGCGGGCTTCCATGCAAAAATGTCCCAGTTCTCACGGAGGAACTGGATGAGCGCTTCTTCCTATTTCGGGTCGAGTGTTGTGGAGATGTGGGTCGGAGCTGCATCGGGGTCGTTCGGGTGAATGTGAACAGGCTTCGTCTCACCGGACGACTGAAATGCAGATTCTGTGGCGGGTTTCTTGGATCGCAGCAAATCACTCGGATCTGCTTTTGCTTGTATTCTTCGAACTCGACCGCTGTCACCTGGGAATCAGCAATCTTTGAGCCCTTCTGAAAGCACTCTTCTGCCTTTTTCCGATCACCGATGACAGTGATCACTCCTTTGGGGCCGGGCATCTTCAATTTGAGGTACACATAACATGGTCGAGCCATGAACCGTGCATAAGCTGGTCTCCCCAAAATGGCGTGATATGCACTCTGAAAATCCACGACCTCAAACGTCAACTTCTCTTTGCGAAAATGTTTCGAATCACCAAACACCACGTCCAGAGCTATTTGGCCAAGTGACTCGGCTTTCTTCCCTGGTATAACTCCATGAAAGCTCATGTTACTGGTGCTCAGTCGGGACATCGGAATGCCCATTCCTTTCAGTGTGTCTGCATACAGCAAATTCAGCCCGCTACCACCGTCCATCAGCACTTTTGTCAGTCGAGTGCCTTCGACAACTGGATCGACCACCAAAGCTTGCCTCCCAGGGGTGGCAATATGAGTCGGGTGATCAGATTGGTCGAATGTGATGGGTGTTTGGGACCATTTCAGATAATGTGCTTTTGCTGGGGTAACCATGTTCACCTCGCGGTTAATGACTTTCAATCGACTCTTGCTTTCCACATCTGCAAAGATCATCAGAGTGGAGTTGACATGCGGATATCCTTCCTCACTGTCCTCCTTGTCTTCGGCCTTGTCCGACTCCTTTTCCTTGTCTTTAGACTGTTTTCCTTGAAACTGCTGGATCAAGAGTCGACATTGGCGAGTGGTATGCTTTGGGTAAATGATATTCCCCTCTTCGTCTTTCTTCGTGTGGATGTGACACGGCATATCCATCACGTTGTTCCCTTCTTTATCCTTTACCTTCTTAGGGTTCCAGGATCCTTTTGGTTTCCCTTTAAACTTTCCATGAGCCACGACCAGAGCCTCTCCAGGAGCTGCCGGTTCAGCCTTCCACTTCTGTTTCCGACTGGTGTTTCCCTTCTCCGACTGGCTTGGCTTGTGCTTGCCGCTTCGGAGTCGGTCTTCTTCTTCGCCGTTGGCATACTTGGTAGCAATTTCCATCATCCGACTCAAGGTCATGTCTCCGGTTCGACCAAATTTTAAACTCAATTCTCTATTCTTGACACCATCCTTGAAGGCGCAGACTGCCTGATGATCAGACACATTCTCCACAGTATGGTGCAAAGTGATCCATCTCTGAATATACTCCCTGAGAGTCTCATTGGTCTTCTGCACGCAGACTTGCAGCTCCGTCAATCCAGCCGGTCGCTTGCAAGTTCCTTCAAACGTTCTGACGAACACTCGGGACAGATCTTCCCAAGTGTAAATGCTACTAGGAGGTAACTGATTCAACCACGCTCTGGCAGAACCTTCCAACATGAGGGGCAAATGCTTCATGGCCACCTCGTCATTCCCACCACCAATCTGAACCGCCACTCGGTAGTCCTCAAGCCAAGTTTCAGGCTTAGACTCACCGGTGAACTTGCTGACTCCTGTTGCCAACCTGAAATTGGGAGGAATCACCGCGGCTCTGATAGCTCTACTGAAACATTCCGGACCAGAAACGTGCACTCGACTGCTCGTGGGCGCATCTCTGTCGAGTCCACCTCGATGGGCTCTGTTCCGGTCGACCAAGCCTTGCACAATAATGGATCGCGCGTCGAAGCCCGGTTCTCTGGGGTCGACTGGAACTCTTCGCCCCGCACTGAGCTGACGTCTGTCATCTTGCTGCCGAGGAGCGTAAGACCCACCCCTCGGAGGGGAAGTGGGCACTCGATGCCTATCATCTCGGTCGTGTCGGTCTCCATATTGGTCTCGCCGATTCTCGCGCCCTTCACGCCGCGGAGGCGATCTGGGACTGTGAGCCGACTGAACCGTATTCGCAGCGATGGATCGACTGTGAATTCTGTTGCGCGACTGCGACACGGCTGAATTCTGATCTCCTGCTGCCCGGAGCAGATCCCTGATCTGCATCAAGCCTCTGCCAGCTTCCGACTGAGAGGGCTGGATGGACTCTGCTATACGGGTCGCAGCTGCTAAATTCTGGATTGGGGTTCGATATACCTGAGTCGGCGGGAAGAATTGACGTCGATTGGCATCGGGAACTCGTTGCCGCGCGCGCTCGTCGAGTGCTCGCTGAAGATTCTCCAGGCGAGCGCGTTCGGCCAAATTGGCCAAACGTGCCTCCTCCAAGGCGCGAGCCTCGGGGGTTTCTCCTGCGATGGGAGTATGCAGGGCATCCATGTTCCTGCGGCGAAGTTCCTCTCTTTTTAGAGAGTCGAGTGGCTCGGGCTGGTACTCTTCGTGGTCTCGTGCGGGGTCGCCTCCGTCGCCTGCCCCACCATCACGGGCGAAGCCAGGGGGGCTGCGAGGCCCGTCGACCATCAGGATTTCCGCCGCTGGATCACTGCTATCGCATTCGGATGCAGTCTCTACGGAGCCAGTCGACAGATCGAACAGGCCGTAGAGAGATTCGTCGGGCTCGATTGCCGCAACTTGGGTGGTGGCCGTCTGGCGAGCCACCGCGTGTCTCACCCACCACTGAAGCCTCGACCGACCCGAGCTCTTGCGCTGGCGAGAGACCGGGAGGGTGGTCGATAGGGGAGTCGACCGATATGGGGTCGACGGTTGCCGCAGCAGAACGCCGCGGACACATGCGCGAAAATGCGTCGCACCGCGGACGGGGAGCGCATCGACGTCGAGTGGAGCCTCCTGGAGCCAGGCGGAGTCGTCGGCGACGAAGGTGAGAGCACCGAGACGAATCTCTCGACCCTCGACCAAAACTCCAGCAGCTACCATGATGAAAGTACTTGGAAGAATCGCAACTTCTCCACAAAATCGCTAAAACACCCGCCCCACGGTGGGCGCCAACTGTCGTGGATCTAAGTCTGACAATAGAGTGGGGGTAGGTATGGAGAGGCAAGGTCCTAGCTATGGAGAGGTTGTAAGCACAAGAGATGTACGAGTTCAGGCCCTTCTCGGAGGAAGTAAAAGCCCTACGTCTCGGAGCCCAGAGGCGGTCGAGTGGATTATGTGTATATGGATTACAGGGTGCCGAACCCTTCTGCCTGTGGAGGGGGGTGGCTTATATAGAGTGCACCAGGACCCCAGCCAGCCCACGTAATGAAGGGTTTAAGGTACATTAAGTCCGAGGCGTTACTGGTAACGCCCCACATAAAGTGTCTTTACTATCATAAAGTCTACTTAATTACAGACCGTTGCAGTGCAGAGTGCCTCTTGACCTTCTGGTGGTCGAGTGAGTCTTCGTGGTCGAGTCCTTCAAGTCAGTCGAGTGAGTCCCTCGTAGGTCGACTGGAAGGTGATCTCTTCTAAGGGTGTCCTTGGGCAGGGTACTTAGATCAGGTCTGTGACCCTACCCTAGGTACATGACTCCATCAGCTACTAGAACTGGTAGAATGACTCAGGAACCTTTGTATCCTGAAGGCCACCTTAAGAGAATTGAGCAAGATTCTCAGAGAAATAATATTGATGCACCTAGTTCTTCTAAAAAGAAGAAAAAGAAAAATGATAGAACGGTGCAAACTTCTAGTGAACCTATTGCTGAACCACCTGATAATCCAAATGATATCTCTATGTCTAATGCTCAAACACAATCTGGCAATGAACATGAACCTAATGAAAATGTTAATGATGATTTTCATAATAATGTTCAACCTAGTAATGATAATGATGTAGAAATTGAACCTGCTGTTGATCTTGATAACCCACAATCAAAGAATCAACGTTATGACAAGAAAGACTTTGTTGCTAGGAAACATGGTAAAGAAAGAGAACCTTGGGTTCAGAAACCCATGCCTTTTCCTCCCAAACCATCCAAGAAAAAGGATGATGAGGATTTTGAGCGCTTTGCTGAAATGATTAGACCTGTCTTTTTGCGTATGAGATTGACTGATATGCTCAAAATGAATCCTTATGCTAAGTACATGAAAGATATTGTTACAAATAAAAAATATACCAGAAGCTGAAATTTCCACCATGCTTGCTAATTATACTTTTAAGGGTAGAATATCAAAGAAACTTGGAGATCTAGGAGTACCTACTATACCATGCTCCATTAAAAAAAACTATGTTAAAACTGCTTTATGTGATCTTGGAGCCGGTGTTAGTGTTATGCCTCTCTCTTTATATCGTAGACTTGACTTGAATAAGTTGACACCTACTGAAATATCTTTGCAAATGGCTGATAAATCGACTGCTATACCTGTCGGCATTTGTGAGGATGTGCCTGTTGTGGTTGCAAACATTACTATTTTAATGGACTTTGTTATTCTTGATATTCCCGAGGACGATAGTATGTCTATTATTCTTGGAAGACCTTTTCTTAATACTGCAGGGGTTGTTATTGATTGCAACAAAGGCAATGTCACTTTTCATGTTAATGGTAATGAGCATACGGTACACTTTCCGGGGAAACAACCTCAAGTTCATAGTATCAATTCTATCGGAAAAAATCCATCGATTATATTTGGAGGTTTTGAATTTCCTCTTCCTACTGTTAAGAAGAAATATGATATACTTATTATTGGGGATGTGCATATCCCCGTTGAGGTAACCTAGTGTTATTCGAAATTTCTCCGGTTTCATGTTAATCGGAATGAGTTTGTTAACAAGACTTGATCAACCTTGTTAGTGGATTCCTTTTGATGAGCATGAGATGGATGAAACTAGAAGCACAACCTTTTGTACCCTCTCTATACTTTCTGTTATTTAGTTGAAATAAAGTAAAAATAAATAATTTTATGTCTGTTATCTGATTATCCGTGCAATATAAAAATACCTCGAAAATAAAAGTTCTCCAAATGCCCTGAAAATTAAATATGCTTTTTTTAGAATATTTGAGGATTTATGGAACAAAGAACACACCAGGGGGGCCAACCACCTTGCCACGAGGGTGGAGGGTGCGCCCCCCTGCCTCATGGGCCCACGGTGGCCCTCCTCCACTTATTCCTGCACCCATCCTCATCTTCTTCCTCCCACAAACACGAAAAACCAACTCAAGCATGAGTTCCAGCCCTCTTTGCTGCCATTTTCGATCTCCTTGCTCAAAGCACCACTCACAAAACTGCTTGGGGAGATTGTTCCTTGGTATGTGACTCCTTCATTGGTCTAATTAGTTTTTGTTCTAGTGCTTTATTCATTGCAAATTTTTGCTGCTTAGGTGACCCTGTTCTTGAGCTTGCATGTCAAATTTATATGGTCAAAAGTAGTTTTGATGCATGATATAGGCCCTAGGCACTTGTAGGAGTGGTTTCTATCAATATTATTGAGTTTGGTTTACTTTTATTTTGAAGTTACTAAAAATTTCAAAAAAAATCAGAAAATGATGAGGAGATAATTGAGGGGCTCATCGAGCCAAAGCTCGAAGGAAAAGGCACCGAAGCCTAAGTATAATTTGCCGCGCACCGCGGAGGTTCGGGCGTGTGAATGGCATTCCGAGGATTTCTTGAGAGCAGCCGGGATTTATGAAGATTTTCATGAATTGGCTCATAATCCAGGCCTCACCGCTTTCCTCCACGACCAATGCGATCAGTATCTCTTACTCACAAATACCTTTGTGCAAAACTTTCATTTTCATTCTAGGAACTCACCACCTACGGTGGAGTTTCGTTTATATGATGATCATAAGGAGATGTCACTTTATGATTTTTGTCGGATTTGGTTAGTCCCTTTTGAGGGCAAGACAGAAGAACCACATCGTGATGATGTGGAGGGATTTATTGATACTATCACTGTAGGGGAAACTAGGAAGGTTTCCGATGCACGAATCACTAGCATACATTTTCCTGTCTTACGTTACTTTGCATTATTTGCTAGTTGTTGCTTAATTGGTCGCGGAAACCGTGGAAACCTTAGTATGCCTGATATTATTATTTTGCTCCAAGGTTTATACAGTGATAACACTTTTAGTATGGGCGGTATTATTGCTAAACGGTTAAGTCTGAACCGTACAAAGGGCCCCATCTTTGGAGGCATCTATGCTACATGCCTAGCTGCACATTTTAACATACCTATTAGGCATGCTGGGAAGGAAGAAAAAGTGCTGCCTCGTGTTTATCTAGATTATAAAAGTATGGTGGCACATGATTTTATTATTAAGAATAGGGAAGGAGAGCTTAAATATCAATTGTTCTTTAATAAACATCATCCTGAGACTATTACCTTGCCTGCTCCTTCTTTGTTTGATTTGACTATATGCATGTACCTTGTTCCATTGACGGCTATCCACGCCTACCGGAACCCTGCACCAGCCGAGGAGCCAGAACCGGAACCACAATTTGATCCTTCACGACAGTCTAACTATCAGTGGGATCCGGAGATGATTGCCAGCCAGTGGCAATCGGAGCCTTCTTCTTCCTCATCACAGTATGACCCCAACAATTATTATTATGGATATCAGCCAGGCCAGCCATGGCCATAAACCAACTTAGGCCAAAAGCCTAAGCTTGGGGGAGTACGTATTTCTCACCGACATTATATTTATGTTCACACACACTCATTGCTAGATGTCAGTGCTCATACTTTTTCATTGTATCATCCATGCTAGTTTATTTCTTTTATGCTTTCTTCTTGTGTGTTTGATAAACCTTAAGAAAAACCAAAAATTTAGTAGTAGTTTACTTTTCTTGCTGTAGTAATAATTAAAAAGAAAACCCAAAAATATTTCCCGTTCTTCTTTTGCTTGTTGGGAGCTTTCCCGTGTAAATAGTTTTATTTCTTTTCTTTTCTTTGGGGGTCAGTAGGAGAAGACCATGATTAAATTGTTGAAGTGGCTCTTATATGCTTTATTGTTGATTTAACCAAGAGCCCATATTGCTTTGTCTTCTCCTGTTTATTGAATGCTCGCAGATTCCAGCTTAGTCCAATGCACGTGCACTCTTATTATTATTCACATCGTTCGGTCGTGCAAGTGAAAGGAAATTATGATGATATATGATGGACTGACTGAGATGAGAAAAGCTGGTACGAACTCGACCTCTTTTGTTTTTGTAAATATGATGAGTTCATCGTTCTTGATTCAGCTTGTTATGAATAAACATGTTCGCAATGACAATTAGAGATCATAGTTGCTTGTGCCATGCTTGATTAGCTATGAGTTATAATGGTTTATCTTGCGTGCCAACATGCTATTGAGATGGTTATGATGTGGTATGATGGGGTGGTATCCTCCTTTGAATGATTTAAGTGACTTGACTTGGCACATGTCCACGCATGTAGTTGAAACAAATCAACATAGCCTTCACAATATTTATGTTCATGGTGGATTATATCCTACTCATGCTTGCATCCAATGTTTATTAATTTTAATGCATGTACGTGGCTGTTGTCGCTCTCTACTTGGTCGCTTCCCAGTCTTTTGCTAGCCTTCACCTGTACTAAGTGGGAATACTGCTTGTGCATCCAATCCCTTAAACCCTAAAGTTATTCCAGATGAGTCCACTATACCTTCCTATATGCGGTATCTACCTGCCGTTCCAAGTAAATTTGTATGTGCCAAACTCTAAACCTTCAAATAGTCATCCTGTTTTGTATGCTCGAATGGCTCATGTATCAACTAGGGCTGTCTGTATCTTCCATGCTAGGTGGGTTATTCTCAAGAGGAGTGTACTCCGCTCCTCACTCACGAGAAAATGGCTAGTCACCGGGATGCCCAGTCCCATGCTTTATGCAAACTAAATCAAAATAATTGCAAAACAAAACTCCCCCTAGGACTGTTGTTAGTTGGAGGCACTCGTTGTTTCGAGCAAGCCATGGATTGATGTTTTTTGGTGGAGGGGGAGTATAAACTTTACCATTCTGTTTGGGAACCGCCTATAATGTGTGTAGCATGGAAGATATCGCCATCTCTTGGTTGTTATGTTGACAATGAAAGTATACCGCTCAAAATATTATACACCTCTATTTCAAAACCGAGCTCTGGCACCTCTACAAATCCTTGCTTCCCTCTACGAAGGGCCTATCTATTTACTTTTATGTTGAGTCATCACCCTCTTATTAAAAGCACTAGCTGGAGAGCACAGCTGTCATTTGCATTCATCACTGTTAATTTATATTGGGTGTGACTATGATTGGATCTATTTTACCATGAATTACAATGTCTAGTCAGTCCTTGATCTTTAAAGGTGCTCTGCATTTATGTTTTGCGGTCTCAGAAAGGGCTAGCGAGATACCATCATGTTATATCATATTATGATTGTTTTGAGAAAGTGTTGTCATCCGAGATTTATTATTATGGCTTGCTAGTTGATTATGCTATTGATATGGGTAATCATGAGACCTGAGAATTATTGCAAATGTGGTTAGTTATAATCTTTGCTGAAAACTTGAATGCTAGCTTGACATATTTATAACAACAAGAGAAAATAGAGTTTGTAAAAGTTTTTCTTTATTTCTTTCAGTTTGTCAACTGAATTGCTTGTGGACAAGCAAGGGTTTAAGCTTGGGGGAGTTGATACGTCTCCGTCGTATCTACTTTTCCAAACACTTTTGCCCTTGTTTTGGACTCTAACTTGTATGATTTGAATGGAACTAACCCGGACTGACGCTGTTTTCAGCAGAATTGCCATGATGTTGTTTTATGTGCAGAAAAAAAAGTTCTCGGAATGACCTGGAACTCCACGGAATATCTTACAATAAATAATAAAAAATCCTCGCCAAAGATGAAGACCAGGGGGCCCACACCCTGTCCACGAGGGTGGGAGGCGCCCCCCTAGGGTGCGCCCCCTACCTCGTGGGCCCCCTGGAGACCTCCCAACTCCAACTCCAACTCTATATATCTGCTTTCGGGGAGAAAAAATAGGAGAGAAGATTTCATCGCGTTTTATGATACGGAGCCGCCGCCAAGCCCTAAAACCTCTCGGGAGGGCTGATCTGGAGTCCGTTCGGGGCTCAGGAGAGGGGGATTCGTCGCCGTCATCATCATCAACCATCCTCCATCACCAACTTCATGATGCTCACCACCGTGCGTGAGTAATTCCATCGTAGGCTTGCTGGACGGTGATGGGTTGGATGAGATTTACCATGTAATCGACTTAGTTTTGTTAGGGTTTGATCCCTAGTATCCACTATGTTCTGAGATTGATGTTGCTATGACTTTGCTATGCTTAATGCTTGTCACTAGGGCCCGAGTGCCATGATTTCAGATCTGAACCTATTATGTTTTCATCAATATATGAGAGTTCTTGATACTATCTTGCAAGTCTATAGTCACCTATATGTGTTATGATCCGTTAACCCCGAAGTGACAATAATCGGGATACTTACTGGTGATAACCGTAGTTTGAGGAGTTCATGTATGCACTATGTGCTAATGCTTTGTTCCGGTTCTCTATTAAAAGGAGGCCTTAATATCCCTTAGTTTCCATTAGGACCCTGCTGCCATGGGAGGGTAGGACAAAAGATGTCATGCAAGTTCTTTTCCATAAGCACGTATGACTATATTCGGAATACATGCCTACATTACATTGATGAATTGGAGCTAGTTCTGTGTCACCCTATGTTATGACTGTTACATGATGAACCACATCCGGCATAATTATCCATCACTGATCCGATGCCTACGAGCTTTCCATATACTGGTTTACGCTTATTTACTTTCCCGTTGCTATTGTTACAATCACTACATAATACCAAAAATATTACTCTGATTTCATTACTCTTTTGTTACCGTTACCACCACTATCGTATTACTTTGCTACTAAACACTCTGCTGCAGATACTAAGTTTCCAGGTGTGGTTGAATTGACAACTCAGTTGCTAATACTTGAGAATATTCTTTGGCTCCCCTTGTGTCGAATCAATAAATTTGGGTTGAATACTCTACCCTTGAAAGTTGTTGCGATCCCCTATACTTGTGGGTTATCAAATATGTGGGAGCCAATATGAGCATCCAGGTTCCGCTATTGGTTATTGACCGGTGACGTGTCTCGGTCATGTCTACATAGTTCTCGAACCCGTAGGGTCCGCATGCTTAAATTTCGGTGACGATCGGTATTATGTGTTTATGTGATTTGATGCACCGAAGGTAGTTCGGATCCGAGATGAGATCGGGGACATGACGAGGAGTCTCGAAATGGTCGAGACGTAAAGATCGATATATCGAATGACTATATTCGGACATCGGAAAGGTTCCGAGTGATTCGGGTATTTTTTGGGGTATCGGGGAGTTACGGGAATACGAGGAAGAAGTAATGGGCCTCATGGGCCAAGTGGTGGAAGAGAGGAGGCAGGGCGCGCGGCCCCCCTAGCCCAAACCGAATTGGACTAGGGGGCCGGCCCCCCCTTTCCTCCTTTTCCTCCCTCTCCTTCCTTCTCCCTCTCCTCCTTCCTTCCCTCCTCCTAGTAGGAGTAGGAAAGGGAAGTCCTACTCCTACTAGGAGGAGGACTCCTCCTCCTGGCGCGCCATACAGGGGCCGGCCGGCCTCCCCCTTGCTCCTTTATATACGGGGGCAGGGGGCACCTCTAGACACACAAGTTGATCAGTTGATCTCTCCCAGCCGTGTGCGGTGCCCCCCTCCACCATAATCAACCTCGATCATATCTTAGTGGTGCTTAGGCGAAGCCCTGCATTGGTAGCATCATCATCACCGTCATCACGCCGTCGTGCTGACGGAACTCTCCCGTGAAGCTCTGCTGGATCGGAGTTCGTGGGACGTCATAGAGCTAAACGTGTGCAGAACTCGGAGGTGTTGTGCGTTCGGTACTTGGATCGGTCGGATCGTGCAGACGTACGACTATATCAACCGTGTTGTGCTAACCTTCCGCATTCGGTCTACGAGGGTACGTGGACACACTCTCCCCTCTTGTTGCTATGCATCACCATGATCCTGTGTGTGCGTAGGAAAATTTGAAATTACTACATTCCCCAACAGTGGCATCCGAGCCTGGTTTTATGCGTAGATGTTATATGCATGAGTAGAACACAAGTGTGTTGTGGGCGATACAAATCATACTGCTTACCAGCATGTCATACTTTGGCTCGGCGGTATTGCTGGATGAAGTGGCCCAGACCGACATTACGCGTACGCTTACACGAGACTTGTTCTACCGACGTGCTTTGCACACAGGTGGCTGGCGGGTGTCAGTTTCTCCAACTTTAGTTGAACTAAGTGTGGCTACGCCCGGTCCTTGAGAAGGTTAAAACATCACTAACTTGACAAACTATCGTTGTGGTTTTGATGCGTAGGTAAGAACAGTTCTTGCTCAACCCGTTGCAGCCACGTAAAACTTGCAACAACAAAGTAGAGGACGTCTAACTTGTTTTTGCAGGGCATATTGTGATGTGATATGGTCAAGACGTGATGAGATATAAATTGTTGTATGAGATGATCATGTTTTGTTAAAGTTATCAGCAACTGGCAGAAGCCTTATGGTTGTCTCTTTATTGCATAAGATGCAAGCGCCAAACAATTGCTTTACTTTATCGCTATGCGATAGCAATAGTTACAAGAGCAATAGTTGGCGAGATGACCATGTGACGACACATTGATAGAGATCAAGATGATGGAGATCATGGTGTCATGCCGGTGACGATACATATCATGACAGTACTTTGAAGATAGAGATCAAAGGCGCAAGATGATCATGGCCATATCATGTCACATACTTCGATTGCATGTGATGTTTATCCTTTATGGATCTTATTCTACTTTGTTTGACGGTAGCATTATAAGATGATCTCTCACTAAATTTCAAGGTAAAAGTGTTCTCCTTGAGTATGCACCATTGCTAAAGTTCGTCGTGCCGAGACACCATGTGATGATCGGGTGTGATAAGCTCTACGTTCATCTACAACGGGTGCAAGCCAGTTTTGCACACGCAGAATACTCGGGTTAAACATGACGAGCCTAGCATATGCAGATATGGCCTCGGAACACTGGAGACCGAAAGGTCGAGCGTGAATCATATAGCATATATGATCAACATAGTGATGTTCACCATTGAAAACTACTCCATCTCACGTGATGATCGGACATGGTTTAGTTGATTTGGATCACGTGATCACTTAGATGATTAGAGGGATGTCTATCTAAGTGGGAGTTCTTAAGTAATATGATTAATTGAACTTTAATTTATCATGAACTTAGTCCTAATAGTATTTGCATAACTATGTTATAGATCAATAGCTCATGATGTTGCTCCCCGTTTATTTTGATATGTTCCTAGAGAAAAACTATGTTGAAAAATATTAGTAGCAATGATGCAGACTAGCTCCGTAATCTGGGGTTTATCCTCATTGCTGCACAGAAGAATTATGTCCTTGATGCACCGCTAGGTGATAGACCTATTGCAGGAGCAGATCACCATGACTCTTATATAAGGTAGAAGATAAAAGTAAAAGATAGGCCCTTCGCAGAGGGAAGCAGAGGTTTTCATGCGCTTTTTGGTTGGATGCACAAAATCTTAATGCAAAAGAACGTCACTTCATATTGTCACTTGTGATATGGGCCTTTATTATGAAGTCCATCGCTTTCATTTCTTCCATATCACAAGATCGTATAAAGCTTATTTTCTCCACATTAATAAGTCATACATATTTGGAGAGCAATTTTTATTGCTTGCACCGATGACAACTTACTTGAAGGATCTTACTCAATCCGTAGGTAGATATGGTGGACTCTCATGGCAGAACTGGGTTTAGGGATATTTGGAAGCACAAGTAGTATCTCTACTTGGTGCAAAGAAATTGGCTAGCATGAGAGGGAAAGGCAAGCTCAACATGTTGGATGATCCATGACAATATAATTTATCTCAGATGTAAGAAAACATAACCCATTATGTTGTCTTGCTTGTCCAACGTCAACTCTTTAGCATATCATAGTTTAATGAGTGCTCACAATCATAAAATATGTCCAAGATAGTATATTTATATGTGAACCTCTCTTTCTTTATTACTTCCTATTAATTGCAATGATGACCAAAACTATGTTTGTCAACTCACAACAACTTTTATTCATCATACTCTTTATATGTGAGCTCATTACTCTCCATAAGATCCATATGATCTCTTTATTTCTTTTTATTTCTTCTCTTTTATTTTATTCCCTCAAGACCGTAGCAAAATAATAAAGCCCTTGACTCAACACTAATCTTTATTATATATAGCTCACGGACTCGATTACATAGAAGGATCATAAAGCAAAACTCACAACTAGATCATACTAAAACTTTATTCTACTAGATCAAGATATTATCAAAAGGATCGAACTAAGAAAAACGGTAAAGATAAAAGTGATGGTGATACGATACCGGGGCACTCCCCCAAGCTTGGCAGTTGCCAAGGGGAGTGCCCATACCAGATACTCAGTTCTTCTTTGTTGGTGAAGAAGGTGGAGTTGTTGATGATGTAGGCTTGTCGTCCCTCTTCCAAGGCATAGGCTCACCATCATAGAAGGATGTGTTGGAAATATGCCCTAGAGGCAATAATAAATTGGTTATTATTATATTTCCTTGTTCATGATAATCGTTTATTATCCATGCTAGAATTGTATTGATAGGAAACTCAGATACATGTGTGGATACATAGACAACACCATATCCCTAGTAAGCCTCTAGTTGACTAGCTCGTTGATCAATAGATGGTCACGGTTTCCTGACCATGGACATTGGATGTCGTTGATAACAGGACATCATTAGGAGAATGATGTGATGGACAAGACCCAATCCTAAGCCTAGCACAAGGATCGTGTAGTTCGTTCGCTAAAGCTTTTCTAATGTCAAGTATCATTTCCTTAGACCATGAGATTGTGCAACTCCCGGATACCGTAGGAATACTTTGGGTGTGCCAAACGTCACAACGTAACTGGGTGACTATAAAGGTGCACTACGGGTATCTCCGAAAGTGTCTGTTGGGTTGGCATGAATCGAGACTGGGATTTGTCACTCCGTGTGACGGAGAGGTATCTCTGGGCCCACTCGGTAGGACATCATCATAATGTGCACAATGTGATCAAGGAGTTGATCATGGGATGATGTGTTACGAAACGAGTAAAGAGACTTGCCGGTAACGAGATTGAACAAGGTATCGGGATACCGACGATCGAATCTCGGGCAAGTATCGTACCGCTAGACAAAGGGAATTGTATACGGGATTGATTAAGTCCTTGACATCGTGGTTCATCCAATGAGATCATCGTGGAACATGTGGGAGCCAACATGGGTATCCAGATCCCGCTGTTGGTTATTGACCGGAGAGTCATCTCGGTCATGTCTGCATGTCTCCCGAACCCGTAGGGTCTACACACTTAAGGTTCGGTGACGCTAGGGTTATAGAGATATTAGTATGCGATAACCCGAAAGTTGTTCGGAGTACCGGATGAGATCCTGGACGTCACGAGGAGTTCCGGAATGGTCCGGAGGTAAAGAATTATATATAGGAAGTGCTATTTCGGCCATCGGGACAAGTTTCGGGGTCACCGGTATTGTACCAGGACCACCGGAAGGGTCCCGGGGGTCCACCAGGTGGGGCCACCTGCCCCGGGGGCCACATGGGCTGTAGGGGGTGCGCCTTGGCCTACATGGGCCAAGGGCACCAGCCCCTAGAGGCCCATGCGCCAAAGGGACAAGAGGAGGGGAGAGTCCTAAAGGGGGAAGGCACCTCCGAGGTGCCTTGGGGAGGATGGACTCCTCCCCCCCTTGGCCGCACCCTTCCTTGGAGGAAAGGGCAAGGTTGCGCCCTCCCCCTCTCCCTTGGCCCTATATATAGTGGGGGGAAGGGAGGGCAACCATACCTAAGCCCTGGCGCCTCCCTCTCCCTCCCATGACACACCTTCCTCCTCCCGTAGCGCTTGGCGAAGCCCTGTTGGAATCCCGCTACTTCCACCACCACGCCATCGTGCTGCTGGATCTCCATCAACCTCTCCTTCCCCCTTGCTGGATCAAGAAGGAGGAGACGTCTCTGCTCCGTACGTGTGTTGAACGCGGAGGTGCCGTCCGTTCGGCGCTAGGATCATCGGTGATTTGGATCATGACGAGCACGACTCCATCAACCCCGTTCTCTTGAACACTTCCGAGCAAGGGTATGTAGATCCACTCCTCCCTCGTTGCTAGATGACTCCATAGATATATCTTGGTGACACGTAGGAAAATTTTGAATTTCTGCTACGTTACCCAATAGTGGCATCATGAGCTAGGTCTATGCGTAGTTTCTATGCACGAGTAGAACACAAAGTAGTTGTGGGCATTGATTTTGTTCAATATGATTACCGTTACTAGTCCAATCTTGATTCGGCGGCATTGTGGGATGAAGCGGCCCGGACCGACCTTACACGTACTCTTACGTGAGACTGGTTCCACCGACTGACATGCACTAGTTGCATAAGGTGGCTAGCGGGTGTCTGTCTCTCCCACTTTAGTCGGATCGGATTCGATGAAAAGGGTCCTTATGAAGGGTAAATAGCAATTGGAATATCACGTTGTGGTTTTTGCGTAGGTAAGAAACGTTCTTGCTAGAAACCCATAGCAGCCACGTAAAACATGCAAACAACAATTAGAGGACGTCTAACTTGTTTTTGCAGGGTATGCTATGTGATGTGATATGGCCAAAAGGATGTGATGAATGATATATGTGATGTATGAGATTGATCATGTTCTTGTAATAGGAATCACGACTTGCATGTCGATGAGTATGACAACCGGCAGGAGCCATAGGAGTTGTCTTAATTTATTTATGACCTACGTGTCAACATAAACGTCATGTAATTACTTTACTTTATTGCTAACCGTTAGCTGTAGTAGTAGAAGTAATAAGTTGGCGAGACAACTTCATGGAGACACAATGATGGAGGTCATGATGATGGAGATCATGGTGTCATGCCGGTGACGATGATGATCATGGAGCCCCGAAGATGGAGATCAAAAGGAGCAATATGATATTGGCCATATCATGTCACTATTTGATTGCATGTGATGTTTATCATGTTTATACATCTTATTTGCTTAGAACGACGGTAGTAAATAAGATGATCCCTCATTAAAATTTCAAGAAAGTGTTCCCCCTAACTGTGCACCGTTGCGAAAGTTCGTCGTTTCGAAGCACCACGTGATGATCGGGTGTGATAGATTCTTACGTTCACATACAACGGGTGTAAGACAGATTTACACACGCGAAACACTTAGATTGACTTGACGAGCCTAGCATGTGTACAGACATGGCCTCGGAACACAGAAGACCGAAAGGTCGAGCATGAGTCGTATGGTAGATACGATCAACATGAAGATGTTCACCAATGTTGACTAGTCCGTCTCACGTGATGATCGGACACGGCCTAGTTAACTCGGATCATGTAATCACTTAGATGACTGGAGGGATGTCTATCTGAGTGGGAGTTCATAAGATGAACTTAATTATCCTGAACATAGTCAAAAGGTCTTTGCAAATTATGTCGTAGCTCGCGCTTCAGTTCTACTGTTTAGATATGTTCCTAGAGAAAATTTAGTTGAAAGTTGATAGTAGCAATTGTGCGGACTAAGGTCCGTAAACTGAGGATTGTCCTCATTTGCTTCATAGAAGGCTTATGTCCTTAATGCACCGCTCAGTGTGCCAAACCTCGAACGTCGTCTGTGGATGTTGCGAACATCTGACATACACATTTTGATAACTACGTGATAGTTCAGTTAAACGGCTTAGAGTTGAGGCACCGAAGGCGTTTTGAAATGTCACGAAACATATGAGATGTTTCGAAGGCTGAAATTGGGATTTCAGGCTCGTGCCCACGTCAAGAGGTATAAGACCTCCGACGATTTTCTTAGCCTGCAAACTAAGGAGAAAAGCTCATTTGTTGAGCTTGTGCTCAGATTGTCTGAGTACAACAATCATTTGAATCAAGTGGGAGTTGATCTTCCAGATGAATTAGTGATGTTTCTCCGAAGTCATTACCACCAAGCTGCTAGAGCTTCGTGATGAACTATAATATATCAGGGACATCTATGATGATCCTTGAAATACTCGCGATGTTTAACACCGCGAAAGTAGAAATCAAGAAGGAGCATCAATTGTTGATGGTTAGTGAAACCACTAGTTTCAAGAAGGGCAAGGGCAAAAAGGGATGCTTCATGAAACGGCAAATTAGCTGCTGCTCTAGTGAAGAAACCCAAGGTTGAACCCAAACCCGAGACTAAGTGCTTCTGTAATAAAGGGAACAAGCACTGGAGCAGAATTACCCTAGATACTTGGTAGATAAGAAGGCTGGCAAAGTCGATAGAAGTATATTGGATATACATTGTGTTAATGTGTACTTTACTAGTACTCCTAGTAGCACCAGGGTATTAGATATCGGTTCGGTTGCTAAGTGTTAGTAACTCGAAACAAAAGGCTACGGAATAAACGGAGACTAGCTAAAGGTGAGATGACGATATGTGTTGGAAGTATTTCCAAGGTTGATCAAATATCGTACGCTCCCTCTACCATCAAGATTGGTGTTTGCGTTGAGCATAGATATGATTGGATTATGTCTATCGCAATACGGTTATTCATTTAAGGAGAATAATGGTTACTCTGTTTATTTGAATAATACCTTCAAATGGTCTTACACCTGAAATGAATGGTTTATTGAATCTCGATCGTAGTGATACACATGTTCATGCCAAAAGATAGTAATGATAGTACCACCTACTTGTGGCACTGCCACATAAGTCATATCGGTATAAAACGCATGAAGAAGCTCCATGTTGATGGATCTTTGGGCTCACTCATTTTTGAAAAGTTTGAGGCATGCGAACCATGTCTATTGGTGTATATGCATGAAGAAACTCCATGCAAATGGACCGTTTGGACTCACTTGATTTTGAATCACTTGAGACATGCAAATCATACCACATGGGCAAGATGACTGAAAGCCTCGTTTTCAGTAAAATGGAACTAGAAAGCAACTTGTTGGAAGTAATACATTTTGATGTGTGCAGTCCAATGAGTGCTGAGGCATGTAGTGGATATCGTTATGTTCTTACTTCACAGATGATTTGAGTAGATGTTGAATATATTTACTTGATGAATCATGAGTCTGAATTATTGAAAGGTTCAAGTAATTTCAGGGTGAAGTTGAAAGATCGTCGTGACAAGAGGATAAAAGATCTATGATATGATCATAGAGATGAATATCTGAATTACGAGTTTGGCACAGAATTGAGACATTGTGAAAATTATTTCACAACTAATACAGCCTGGAACACCATAGTGTGATGGTGTGTCCGAACATCATAACTGCACCTTATTGGATATGATGCATACCATGATGTCTCTTATCGAATTACCACGATAGTTTATGGGTTAGGCATTAGAGACAACCACATTCACTTAAAAAGGGGCACCACGTAATTCCGATGAGATGACACTGTATGAACTATGGTTTAGAGAAACCTAAGCTGTCATTTCTTAAAAGTTTGGGGCTGCGACGCTTATGCGAAAAAGTTTCAGGCTGATAAGCTCGAACCCAAAGCGGATAAATGCATCTTCATAGGACACCCAAAAACAGTTGGGTATACCTCCTGTCTCAGATCCGAAAGCAATAAGGGATTGTTTCTAGAATCGGGTCTTTTCTCGAGGAAAAGTTTCTCTCGAAAGAATTGAGTGGGAGGATGGTGAAGACTTGATGAGGTTATTGAACCGTCTCTTCAACTAGTGTGTGGCAGGGCACAGGAAGTTGTTCCTGTGGCACCTACACCAATTGAAGTGGAAGCTTATGATAGTGATCATGAAACTTCAGATCAAGTCACTACCAAACCTCGTGGGATGACAAGGATGCGTACTACTTCAGAGGTACGTGATCCTGTCTTGGAAGTCATGTTGCTAGACAACAATGAACCTACGAGCTATGGAGAAGCGATGGTGGGCCCAGATTCCGATAAATGGCTCGAGGCCATAAAATCCGAGAGAGGATCCATGTATGAAAACAAAGTGTAGACTTTGGCAGAACGGCTCGATGGTCGTAAGGCTATTGAGTACAGATGGATTTTAAAAGGAAGACGGACAATGATGGTAAATGTCACCATTAAGAAAGCTCGACTTGTCGTTAAGATGTTTCCCGACAAGTTCAAGGAGTTGACTATGATGAGACTTTCTCACTCGTAGCGATGCTAAGAGTCTGTTGGAATTATATTAGCGATTGCTGCATTATTTATGAAATCTTGCAGATAGGATGTCAAAACATTGTTTCCTCGACGATTTTCTTGAGGAAAGGTTGTATGTGATACAACCGGAAGGTTTTGTCAATCCTGAAAGATGCTAATAAGTATGCAAAGCTCCAGCAATCCTTCTAAGGACTGGAGTAAGCATCTCGGAGTTGGAATGTATGCTTTGATGAGATGATCAAAGATTTTGGGTGTATACAAAGTTTATGAGAAACTTGTATTTCCAAAGAAGTGAGTGGGAGCACTATAGAATTTCTGATGAGTATATGTTGTTGACATATTATGGATCAGAAATGATGTAGAATTTCTGGAAAGCATATAGGGTTATTTGAAAAGTGTTTTTCAATAGAAAACCTGGATTAGGATACTTGAACATTGAGCATCAAGATCTATGAGGATAGATCAAAAACGCTTAATAGTACTTTCAAATGAGCACATACCTTGACATGATCTTGAAGGTGTTCAAGATGGATCAGTCAAAGAAGAAGTTCTTGCCTGAGATGTAAGGTATGAAGTTAAGACTTAAAGCTCAACCACAGCAGAATAGAGAGAAAGGACGAAGGTCGTCCCCTATGCTTAAGACATAGGCCCTACAGTATGCTATGCTGTGTACCGCACCTGAAGTGTGCCTTGCCATGAGTCAGTCAAGGGGTACAAGAGTGATCCAAGAAAGGATCACAGGACAGTGGTCAAAGTTATCCTTAGTAACTAGTGGACTAAGGAATTTTCTCGATTATGGAGGTGATAAAGAGTTCGGCGTAAAGGGTTACATCGATGCAAGCTTTAACACTTATCCGAATGACTCTGAGTAGCAAACCGGATACATATAGTGGAGCAACCATTTAGAATAGCTCCAAGTAGAACAGTTATTTGGAATAGCTCCAAATATAGCGTAGTAGCTGCATCTACAAGATGACATAGAGATTTGCGAAGTACATACGGATCTGAATGTTGCAGACCCGATGACTAAAACCTCTCTCACAAGCAAAACATGATCAAACCCAGAACTCATTGAGTCTTAATCACATGATGATGTGAACTAGTTTAGTGACACTAGTAAACTCTTTGGATGTTGGTCACATGGCGATGTGACCTGTGAGTGTTAATCACATGGCGATGTGAACTAGATTATTGACTCTAGTGCAAGTGGGAGACTGTTGGAAATATGCCCTAGAGGCAATAATAAATTGGTTATTATTATATTTCCTTGCTCATGATAATCGTTTATTATCCATGCTAGAATCGTATTGATAGGAAACTCAGATACATGTGTGGATACAAAGACAACACCATGTCCCTAGTAAGCCTCTAGTTGACTAGCTCGTTGATCAATAGATGGTCACGGTTTCCTGACCATGGACATTGGATGTCGTTGATAACAGGATCACATCATTAGGAGAATGATGTGATGGACAAGACCCAATCCTAAGCCTAGCACAAGGATCGTGTAGTTCGTTCGCTAAAGCTTTTCTAATGTCAAGTATCATTTCCTTAGACCATGAGATTGTGCAACTCCCGGATACCGTAGGAATACTTTGGGTGTGCCAAACGTCACAACGTAACTGGGTGACTATAAAGGTGCACTATGGGTATCTCCGAAAGTGTCTGTTGGGTTGGCATGAATCGAGACTGGGATTTGTCACTCCGTGTGACGGAGAGGTATCTATGGGCCCACTCGGTAGGACATCATCATAATGTGCACTATGTGATCAAGGAGTTGATCACGGGATGATGTGTTACGAAACGAGTAAAGAGACTTGCCGGTAACGAGATTGAACAAGGTATCGGGATACCGACTATCGAATCTCGGGCAAGTATCGTACCGCTAGACAAAGGGAATTGTATACGGGATTGATTAAGTCCTTGAAATCGTGGTTCATCTGATGAGATCATCATGGAACATGTGGGAGCCAACATGGGTATCCAGATCCCGCTGTTGGTTATTGACCGGAGAGTCATCTCGGTCATGTCTGCATGTCTCCCGAACCCGTAGGGTCTACACACTTAAGGTTCGGTGACGCTAGGGTTATAGAGATATTAGTATGCGGTAACCCGAAAGTTGTTAGGAGTCCCGGATGAGATCCCGGACGTCACGAGGAGTTCCGGAATGGTCTGGAGGTAAAGAATTATATATAGGAAGTGCTATTTCGGCCATCGGGACAAGTTTCGGGGTCACCGGTATTGTACCGGGACCACCGGAAGGGTCCCGGGGGTCCACCGGGTGAGGCCACCTGCCCCGGGGGCCACATGGGCTGTAGGGGGTGCGCCTTGGCCTACATGGGCCAAGGGCACCAGCCCCTAGAGGCCCATGCGCCAAAGGGACAAGAGGAGGGGAGAGTCCTAAAGGGGGAAGGCACCTCCGAGGTGCCTTGGGGAGGATGGACTCCTCCCCCCCTTGGCCGCACCCTTCCTTGGAGGAAGGGGCAAGGCTGCGCCCTCCCCCTCTCCCTTGGCCCTATATATAGTGGGGGGAAGGGAGGGCAACCATACCTAAGCCCTGGCGCCTCCCTCTCCCTCCCATGACACACCTTCCTCCTCCCGCAGCGCTTGGCGAAGCCCTGTTGGAATCCCGCTACTTCCACCACCACGCCGTCGTGCTGCTGGATCTCCATCAACCTCTCCTCCCCCCTTGCTGGATCAAGAAGGAGGAGACGTCGCTGCTCCGTACGTGTGTCGAACGCGGAGGTGCCGTCCGTTCGGCGCTAGGATCATCGGTGATTTGGATCATGACGAGTACGACTCCATCAACCCCGTTCTCTTGAACGCTTCCGCGCGCGATCTACAAGGGTATGTAGATCCACTCCTCCCTCGTTTCTAGATGACTCCATAGATTGATCTTGGTGACACGTAGGAAAATTTTGAATTTCTGCAACGTTACCCAACAGGATGATCGAGTTTCCTGAATCCTCAAATCTGCAGCCAAACTCATCCTCTTGAATCTATATTCATACTCACAGTTTTGATTTTGCAAGTCCTAGATCTGGGCTTGGAGGTGCTCGATGATGTCTACTACACAACCTTCTTCTTGCAGACGTTGTTGGGCCTCCAAGTGCAGAGGTTTGTAGGACAGTAGCAAATTTCCCTCAAGTGGATGACCTAAGGTTTATCAATCCGTAGGAGGCGTAGGATGAAGATGGTCTGTCTCAAGCAACCCTGCAACCAAATAACAAAGAGTCTCTTGTGTCCCTAACACACCCAATACAATGGTAAATTGTATAGGTTCACTAGTTCGGCGAAGAGATGGTGATACAAGTGGTATATGGATGTTAGATAATAGTTTTTGTAATCTGAAAATATAAAAACAGCAAGGTAACGAATGATAAAGGTGAGCGTAAACGGTATTGCAATGCGTTGAAACAAGGCCTAGGGTTCATAATTTCGCTAGTGCAAGTTCCCTCAACAATAATAACATAATTGGATCACATAACTATCCCTCAACATGCAACAAAGAGTCACTCCAAAGTCACTAATAGCGGAGAACGAACGAAGAGATTATGGTAGGCTGCGAAACCACCTCAAAGTTATTCTTTCCAATCAATCCATTGGGCTATTCCTATAAGTGTCACAAACAGCCCTAGAGTTCGTACTAGAATAACATCTTAAGACACAAATCAACCAAAACCCTAATGTCACCTAGATACTCCAATGTCACCTCAAGTATCCGTGGGTATGATTATATGATATGCATCACACAATCTCAGATTCATCTATTCAACCAACATATAGAACCTCAAAGAGTGCCCCAATGTTTCTACCGGAGAATCACGACAAAAAAATGTGCCAACCCCTATGCATAGGTTCATGGGCGGAACCCGCAAGTTGATCACGAAAACATACATCAAGTGAATCACGTGGTATCCCATTGTCACCACAGATACGCACGGCAAGACATACATCAAGTGTTCTCAAATCTTTAAAGACTCAATCCGATAAGATAACTTCAAAGGGAAAACTCAATCCATTACAAGAGAGTAGAGGGGGGGGGGGAGAAAACATCATAAGATCCAACTATAATAGCAAAGCTCGCGATACATCAAGATCGTACCACCTCAAGAACACGAGTGAGAGATCAAACACAAAGCTACTGGTACACACCCTTAGCCCCGAGGGAGAACTACTCCCTCCTCGTCATGGAGAGCACCGGGATGATGAAGATGGCCACCGGAGAGGGATCCCCCCTCCGGCAGGGTGCCGACACGAGTCTAGATTGGTTTTTGGTGGCTACGGAGGCTTCTGGCGGTGGAACTCCCGATCTATTGTGCTCCCGGATGTTTTTAGGGTATATGGAGATATATAGGCGGAAGAAGTACGTCAGGGGAGCCACGAGGGGCCCACGAGGGTGGAGGGCGCGCCCAGGGGGTGGGCGCCCCCCCTGCCTCATGGCTTCCTCGTTGATCCCCAAACGTGCACTCCAAGTCTTCTAGGTTTCTTCTAGTCCAAAAATAAGTTCCGTGAAGTTTTAGGTCAATTGGACTCCGTTTGATTTTCCTTTTCTGCCATACTCTAAAACAAGGAAAAAACAAAAACTGGCACTCGGCTCTAGGTTAATAGGTTAGTCACAAAAATCATATAAAATAGCATATAAATGCATATAAAACATCCAAGGTTGATAATATAATAGCATGGAACAATCAAAAATTATAGATACGTTGGAGACGTATCAGCATCCCCAAGCTTAATTCCCGCTCGTCCTCGAGTAGGTAAATGATAAAAACATAATTTTTGATGTGGAATGCTACCTAACATATTTCTCTAAGTAATTCTTCTTTATTGTAGCAAGAATATTCAGATCCATAAGACTCAAGACAAAAGTCTAATATTGACATAGAAATAATAATACTTCAAGCATATTAACTAAGCAATCATGTCTTCTCAAAATAACATGGCCAAAGAAAGCTAAGCAATTGTTTCATACTTTTGATGTTCTCAAACTTTTTCAATCTTCACGCAATACATGAGCGTGAGCCATGGACATAGCACTATAGGTGGAATAGAATGGTGGTTGTGGAGAAGAAAAAAAGGAGAAGATGGTCTCACATCAACTAGGCGTATCAACGGGCTATGGAGATTCCCATTAATAGATATCAATGTGAGTGAGTAGGGATTACCATGCAACAGATGCACTAGAGCTATAAGTGTATGAAAGCTCAACAAAATAAACTAAGTGGGTGTGCATCCAACTCGCTTGCTCATGAAGACCTAGGGCATTTTGAGGAAGCCCATCATTGGAATATACAAGCCAAGTTCTATAATGAAAGATTCCCACTAGTATATGAAAGTGACAACATAGGAGACTCTCTATCATGAAGATTATGGTGCTACTTTGAAGCACAAGTGTGGTAAAAGGATAGTAGCATTGTCCCTTCTCTCTTTTTCTCTCATTTTTTTATTTTTATTTTTTTATTTGGGCCTTCTCTTTTTTTATGGCCTCTTTTTTTATTTGGGCTTCTTTGGCCTCTTTTTTTTTCGTCCGGAGTCTCATCCCGACTTGTGGGGGAATCATAGTCTCCATCATCCTTTTCTCACTTGGACAATGCTCTAATAATGATGATCATCACACTTTTATTTTCTTACAACTCAAGAATTACAACTCAATACTTAGAACAAGATATGACTCTATATGAATGCCTCCGGTGGTGTACCGGGATGTGCAATGACTCAAGAGTGACATGTATGGAAGAATTATGAACGGTGGCTTTGCCACAAATACGATGTCAACTACATGATTATGCAAAGCAATATGACAATGATGGAGCGTGTCATAGTAAACGGAATGGTGGAAAGTTGCATGGCAATATATCTCGGAATGGCTATGGAAATGCCATAATAGGTAGGTATGATGGCTGTTTTGAGGAAGGTATATGGTGGGTGTAGGATACCGGCGAAAGGTGCGCGGTATTACAGAGGCTAGCAATGGTGGAAGGGTGAGAGTGCGTATAATCCATGGACTCAACATTAGTCATAAAGAACTCACATACTTATTGCAAAAATCTATTAGTTATCGAAGCAAAGTACTACGCGCATGCTCCTAGGGGGGTAGATTGGTAGGAAAAGACCATCGCTCATCCCCGAGCGCCACTCATAAGGAGGACAATCAATAAATAAATCATGCTCCGACTTCATCACATAACGGTTCACCATACGTGCATGCTACGGGAATCACAAACTTCAACACAAGTATTTCCCAAATTCACAACTACTCAACTAGCAGGACTCTAATATTACCATCCTCATATCTCAAAACAATTATCAAGTATCAAACTTCTCTTAGTATTCAATGCACTTCATATGAAAGTTTTTATTATATCCCTCTTGGATGCCCATCATATTAGGACTAGTTTCATAACCAAAGAAAACTACCATGATGTTCTAAAGACTCTCAAAATAATATAAGTGAAGCATGAGAGATCAATTATTTCTATAAAATAAAACCACCACTGTGCTCTAAAAGGATATAAGTGAAGCACTAGAGCAAAAGACAAACTACTCCAAAAGATATAAGTGAAGATCAAAGAGTAGTTGAATAATTATGCAACTATGTGAAGACTCTCTAATATTTAATCATTTAAGATCTTGGTATTTTATTCAAACAACAAGCAAAACTAAATAAAATAAATTGACGCTCCAAGCAAAACACATATCATGTGGTAAATAAAAATATAGCTCCAAGTAAAGTTACCGATGAACGAAGATGAAAGAGGGGATGCCTTCCGGGGCATCCCCAAGCTTAGGCTCTTGGTTGTACTTGAATATTACCTTGTGGTGCCTTGGGCATCCCCAAGCTTAGACTCTTGCCACTCCTTATTCCATAGTCCATCGAATCTTTACCCAAAACTTGAAAACTTCACAACACAAAACTTAACAGAAAACTCGTGAGCTCCGTTAGTATAAGAAAATAAATCACCACTTAGGTACTGTTGTGAACTCATTATGAATTCATATTGGTGTAATATATACTGTATTCCAACTTATCTATGTTCATACCCTCTGATACTACTCATAGATTCATCAAAATAAGCAAACAACACATCGAAAACAGAATCTATCAAAAACAGAACAATCTGTAGTAATCTGGATCAAACATATACTTATGGAACTCATAAAATTCTAAAATAAATTGGTGGACCTGAGTAATTTGTCTATTAATAATCTGAAAAAATAATTAACTAAATAGCACTCTCCAATAAAAAATGGCAGCAATTCTCGTGAGCACTAAAGTTTCTGTTTTTTACAGCATGATCGCAAAGACTTTCCCCAAGTCTTCCCAAAGGTTCTACTTGGCACAAACACTAATTAAAAGCATAAAACCACATCTAAACAGAGGCTAGATGAATTATTTATTACTAAATAGGAGCAAAAAGCAAGGAACATAAATAAAATTTGGTTGCCTCCCAACAAGCGCTATCGTTTAATGCCCCTAGCTAGGCATGATGATTTCAATGATGCTCACATAAAAGATAAGAATTGAAAGATAAAGAGAGCATCGTGAAGAATATGACTAGCACATTTAAGTCTAACCCACTTCCTATGCATAGGTATTTTGTGAGCAAACAACTTATGGGAACAATAATCAACTAGCATAGGGAGGCAAAACAAGCATAACTTTAAAACTTTAAGCACATAGAGAGGAAAATTGGTATTATTGCAATTCCTACAAGCATATGTTCCTCCCTCATAATAATTTTCAGTAGCATCATGAATGAATTCAACAATATAACCAGCACCTAAAGCATTCTTTTCGTGATCTCTAAGCATAGAAATTTTATTATTCTCCACATAAGCAAAATTCTTCTCTTTAGGAATAGTGGGAGGAAACTCAACAAAATAACTATCATGTGAGGCATAATCCAATCGAAAACTAAAATCATGATGACAAGTTTCATGTTTATCATTAATCTTTATAGCATACATCATCACAATAATCATCATAGGTAGCAACTTTGTTCTCATAATCAATTGGAACCTCTTCCGAAATAGTGGATTCATCACAAAATAAAGTCATGACCTCTCCAAATCCACTTTCATAAATATAATCATCATAAATAGGAGGCATGCTTTCATCATAATAAATTTGCTCATCAAAACTTGGGGGACAAAAAATATCATCTTCATCAAACATAGCTTCCCCAAGATTGTGGCTTTGCATATCATTAGCATCATGGATATTCAAGGAATTCATACTAACAACATTGCAATCATGCTCATCATTCAAATATTTAGTGCTAAACATTATAATGCATTCTTCTTCTAGCACTTGAGCACAATTATCGGAATCCTTATTTTCATGATAGATATTAAAAATATGAAGCATATTAGGTACCCTTAATTCCATATTTTTTTGTAATTTTCTTTTATAAACTAAATTAGTGATAAAACAAGAAACAAAAAAGATTCGATTGCAAGATCTAAAGATATACCTTCAAGCTCTAACCTCCCCGGCAACAACGCCAGAAAAGAGCTTGATGTCTACTACACAACCTTCTTCTTGTAGATGTTGTTGGGCCTCCAAGTGCAGAGGTTTGTAGGACAATAGCAAATTTCCCTCAAGTGCATGACCTAAGGTTTATCATTCCGTAGGAGGCGTAGGATGAAGATGGTCTCTCACAAGCAACCCTGCAACCAAATGACAAAGAGTCTCTTGTGTCCCCAACACACCAAATACAATGGTAAATTGTATAGGTGCACTAGTTCGGCAAAGAGATGGTGATACAAGTGGTATATGGATGGTAGATAATAGTTTTTGTAATCTGAAAATGTAAAAACATCAAGGTAACGAAAGATAAAAGTGAGCGTAAATGGTATTGCAATGCGTTGAAACAAGGCCTAGGGTTCATACTTTCGCTAGTGCAAGTTCCCTCAACAATAATAACATAATTGCATCACCTAACTATCCCTCAACATGCAACAAAGAGTCACTCCAAAGTCACTAATAGCGGAGAATGAACGAAGAGATTATGGTAGGGTACGAAACCATCTCAAAGTTATTGATACGTCTCCAACGTATCTATTATTTTTGATTGCTCCATCCTATATTATCTACTGTTTTGGATGTTTATGGGCTTTATTATACACTTTTATATCATTTTTGGGACTAACCTATTAACCCAGAGCCCAGTGCCAGTTTCTGTTTTTACCTTGTTTTAGGGTTTCGAAGAAAAGGAAAACCAAATGGAGTCCAATTGACCTGAAACTTCACGGAACCCATTTTTGGAAGGAAAGAAGCCCAGAAGACTTGAAGTGCACGTAAGGGAAGCTTCGAGAAGGCCATGAGGTAGGGGGCGCGCCCACCCCCTGGGCGCGCCCTCCACCCTCGTGGGCCCCTCGTGGCCCCCCTAACGTACTTCTTCCACCTATATATCTACATATACCCTAAAACTACCGAGGAGCACAATAGATCGGGAGTTCCACCGCCATAAGCCACCATAGCCACCGAAAGCCAATCTAGACCCGTTCCGGCACCCTGTCGGAGGGGGAATCCCTCTCCGGTGGCCATCTTCATCATCCCGGTGCTCTCCATGATGAGGAGGGAGTAGTTCTCCCTCGGGGCTGAGGGTATGTACCAGTAGCTATGTGTTTGATCTCTCTCTCTCTCTCTCTCATGTTCTTGAGGTGATACGATCTTGATGTATCGCGAGCTTTGCTATTATAGTTGGATCTATGATGTTTCTTCCCCCCTCTACTCTTGTAGCGACCCGACCTGAATGGATCAAGTCTCCGTGCTTAAGTGTCATCCCTGGATCGGTATGCTGACACACACAGTACTCGAGGATTTATAACAGAGGTAAATCACATGTATAAGTAACGTAAATACTATTACCTCAATCCAAAATAGTGGAAGTAACAAGGTTGTGGATTCCCATCAACACCAACGGCAAAGTTGAGTGTAGAAATCGTAACCCTAACATATCACTTACTCATCGTAAGAAATCCTGCAACATGAGACGTTGCAACCACAGAGGGTCAGTACATTGAATGTACTGGCAAATTCACACCATAGAGATTGATGAATAAAGGCTATCACTACATGCATATTTGGCTAGTGGAAAAGCTCTATGGTTATAGCTTTGCGTAAAGCCAATTTTTCCCTACTGCAAAGGAATAAATTTATTTAACTATCATGGTAGTTGTTAAACATTGAGAATGGTTGACAGCATCCTCAATCCCAATTAAAAATATCATTTAACAAAACCCAACAAAATTTAATTAGAGTAACATGTTGAGATTCACATGATAATCCAAGTGCTAGATACTCAAGATGTCCGTAACCGGGGACACGGCTAACCATGATTAGTTTATTACACTCTGCAGAGGGTTGCACACTTTTCCCCACAAGACTCGATTGCCTCTGTTTGGTTTCTCACACTACATGGTGTTTGAGAAGACGGATGACCGAGACATAGTCTTTCAGAAGCGCTAGCACCTTACGATCAGGTAGACCGTACCACCTACATCCCCTACATCTGCTAGTCTACCACTGTAAGAGTTCGCACGACTTAGTCAACTATGCTAGAGCCCATAATAGCTTGTGGCTACACACGGAAGTTTCTAGTATGAATAATCTCATGATCCCTTTGAGCCTGGGTGGCGGTCCAAAAGAAAACAGGCAAGTCCTGGATTACCAAGGTGCCTCAATCCACCCAGATGTGTGTTTAGGTTGCCACCTTAGACAAACCATTAAATTAACAAACTCACATCTGTCATGGATATCACTCACCCAATCCACGTCTACTAGCATAGCATGGCATAATAAGCAAACGTAGAAGTAACTCCCAAAGGTTTGATAATAAACAGGTAATAGGTTCCTACCTCATCAACTACTTCCCAATACCCACAATTTAATTAGATCCTAACCATGCAATGTTTGAGGATTGATCTAATGCAATAAAAACTGGGTATGAAAGGGATTCAAAGTGTGAACTTGCCTGCAATGTTGATGAAGTTGATCCGCACTCAAAACTCTTGATAGCTCTACTCGTCACACTCCGGTCAATCTATAGTAAGCAAGCAATAGTAACCACACATAAGCAATCACTCAAAAGATCAGAAAGAATGAAGAAGACGATTTGGAAAACATCAAAAACCAAGAAAATAACTCTTGCAACATAAAACAATTTCTAACAGTACCAAAATTAAGTGGATTTGGCCTTATCAGAGAGTTTAGGTCAAGAGCTTCAATTTGCAAAAAGAATCAACTGAAACGGAGCTACGAAACTCAAGTTATGATCAAACGAAGTTTGAATTCATATGTGATATAATTCAAATTTTAAACTTTTCAAAAACATGTTTGAGTTGGATTACTGGATAGAGGAGATCGTAACGAACACGTGGGCATTGGTTTCGTTGGATTTGGATAAACGAGTAAAAAGATGTGGTCATTTGAAGAACAGGGACTAAACTGTAAAGAAAATCATCACAGATAAGTCCCTGGTTGGAATTAGAAAAAAGAAAAACTCTACTGTACGAACGTTCGCTATGAAACCTTAACGAACAAAAATCATTCACTGTGAATACCTAACCAGTGAGCGTTCATAAAATAAGTCTAACTAAAAAAACCGTAAGATAAAAGAAAAAAAACCAACGAAACCGGATCGGGCGGCGGTTATACCGGTTCACGGCGGTTTGACGGTCTTCGCAAGAAAACCGGCGGCGGCGAGTCAAACTCTGGCGAGATGGCGCGGGGCTCCGGCAAGGGCAGCGCGCTCCGGCGAGGCGACGGCAGCGGCGCAGGAGAGCAAGCGGCGGCGCGGTGCGATGCGGCGCGGTGC
>NC_041384.1:559282586-559406544 GCF_002162155.2 Triticum dicoccoides | reverse complement strand
GGCGGCGACGCGCTACTGCGGCGGCGGCGGGGTGCAGCGGGAGGGACGGCGCGGCGCGGCGGAGTGAGAGGCGGGGCCCGGGACGGTGATTTTATAGGAGGGGAGGGGAGGCGGTGGCTTGGCGTGCGCGAGGGGCAAGGAGGAGGCCGGGGCGACCACGACAAGCGGCGGCGGAATCGTGCGGCGGCGGGTCTCCCGCTTGGGAGCTCGGGGATGGCGGCGGCGTGGGCTGGGCCGTGGCCTGGCCTGGGAGCTAGGCCGGCCCAGTCGGCGAATTTTTTATTATTTATTTTTTATAAAGATTTTCCAGGCAACAGAAAAAAAACAAAAAATATATTATATAGGCATATAATATATCAAAATTTTCAGAAAAAGAATTCCTACAACGTGAACATTTTTATAACTTTAAAAAATCTACAAAAATTCCAATAAATCAAACAATGCTACTAATTTAATAAAACCCACTAAAAATCATTTAAAAAAATACCAAAATGGTTTCAAATTAATTTTTCTCCAATTTTGTGTTGTAGGGAATCATGTTACCCTAATTTCCATATATTTTATTTTTGGAGAAAAATAATTTGAATAAAACTCAAATAACTCCAAATTGAAAATAAATTCAAAAGAACTTTGAATTTAATTCTTTGAAACTCCCAACTCATATTTCATATAATTTGAAGAAGTCATTTTATCTTCTCTCATGAAAATCATTGAGCTGCATGAAGTTTATGAATTGAAATATTTTCCAATGAAATTCAAATATTTTCAAATACCCTTTCATTTAATTTAAATAGAAGAAGTCATATCATCTTCTCTCGAGGGTTTTGTATTTGAAAAGAATTTGAATTCACGGAGATCAACATGCAAAATGAAAGTTTTGGGAAAGTCCTTTTATTCCCTCTCATTTAACTTTCAAAAAGTTTCAAATTTCACTCAATCAATCACATAACAATCAAACAATCAATCAATCAATCTATTTATTATAACATTCCAAAATTTAGAACTTTGGGATGTTACAACTCTCTTGTAATGGATTGAGTTTTCCCTTTGAAGTTATCTTATCGGATTGAGTCTTTAAAGATTTGAGAACACTTGATGTATGTCTTGTCATGCGTATCTGTGGTGACAATGGGACACCACGTGATTCACTTGATGTATGTTTTGGTGATCAACTTGCGGGTTCCGCCCATGAACCTATGAATAGGGGTTGGCACATGTTTTCGTCGTGATTCTCCGGTAGAAACTTTGGGGCACTCTTTGAGGTCCTTTGTGTTGGTTGAATAGATGAATCTGAAATTGTGTGATGCATATCGTATAATCATGCCCACGGATACTTGAGGTGACATTGGAGTATCTAGGTGACATTAGGGTTTTGGTTGATTTGTGTCTTAAGGTGTTATTCTAGTATGAACTCTAGGGCTGTTTGTGACACTTATAGGAATAGCCCAACGGATTGATTGGAAAGAATAACTTTGAGGTGGTTTCATACCCTACCATAATCTCTTCGTTCGTTCTCCGCTATTAGTGACTTTGTAGTGACTCTTTGTTGCATGTTGAGGGATGGTTATGTGATCCAATTATGTATCATTGTTGAGGGAACTTACACTAGTGAAAGTATGAACCCTAGGCCTTATTTCCACGCATTGCAATACCGTTTATGCTCATCTTTATCATTAGTTACCTTGCTGTTTTTATAATTTCAGATTACAAATACCTTTATCTACTATCCATATACCACTTGTATCACCATCTCTTCGCCGAACTAGTGCACCTATACAATTTACCATTGTATTGGGTGTGTTGGGGACACAAGAGACTCTTTGTTATTTGGTTGCAGGGTTGCTTGAGAGAGACCATCTTCATCCTATGCCTCCTACGGATTGATAAACCTTAGGTCATCCACTTGAGGGAAATTTGCTACTGTCCTACAAACCTCTGCACTTGGAGGCCCAACAACGTCTACAAGAAGAAGGTTGTGTAGTAGACATCAAGCTCTTTTCTGGCGCCGTTGCCGGGGAGGTTAGCACTTGAAGGTATATCTTTAGATCTTGCAATCGAGTATTTTAGTTTCTTGTTTTATCACTAGTTTAGTTTATAAAAGAAAACTATAAAAAAATGGAAGTGAGTTTTTCTCATACACTTCACCTTTTTAATATCTTTCGTGAGGATGATGGAAATGATAATTGTGCTCAAGTGCTAGAAGAAGAAATCTATAAAATGTTTGGCACTAAATCTTTGAATGACGAGCATGATTGCAATGTTGTTAGTATGAATTCTTTGAATATCCATGATACTAATGATGATTGCACTAGTTATGATGTCTCCTATAAACATGTCAATTTTTGTGGAGTACATTGGGTTTGTACGAACACACCAAATAGGGAAGATAGATATTGCAAGAGGCATAAGCATTTAGAAACTAAATGGTTGCAAGAAAGGCTAGATGATTGTGCTGAAAATTTATATTTTCTTAGCCGTACTTGTGAACTTTGCAGTGAGCATGACCATTTCAATACCCAATGCAAATTGTTTCATGATCGTATCGTGTCCAAAAATTGTGATGACTTGATTTCCCTTGCACATCATAATGAACTTAGTTTGCTCTTGGGTTATGAAGAAACGAAACATATAACTAAGGATATTCCAAAATTTTCCCAGAGTTCTTCATTTTAATATAGAGGAAATTTATTATTGTGCGGTGAATTGTATTGAAAACCCTTATATTGCCAACTACATAAAGAAAACAAAACAAATAGAAGATGAAGAGAATACTAATGAAAGGGAAGAGACTTCCCTGTATCCTCCTATTATTTCTTATGATGAATCATGTAACGAGGAGGAGCCTCCTATTCAACCAATCTCATTAATAAGGAGCTCCAAAAAGAGGATTGAACCCACACATGATGTGGTGAAGAAGAAGAAAAGAAAAAGGAAGAGAGGTAAAAAGGTACCCCTCCCAAATAATGGTGCTCCTATTACTATTGTGCGTCATGAAAATATAATTATGGAAGATAATGATACTTCTTATGATCTTGAAAATCTTCTTGGCACTTGCTTGGAAGAATATGATAATTACTATACTATTGGTGCTATCCATACTATTAATGATGAGAGTGATTATGCTTATGATATGAAAAGGCCCAAGCTTGGGGATGCTATGTTTGATGAAGATGATGTTTTTTAGAATATATTTGCTGCAATTAATGTTTGTACCAAGCTTGGGGAAGCTATGATTAATGAAGATGATATTTTTAGTCTCCCAAGTTTTGATATGCAACTTTATAATGGTGATAGCATGCCTCCTACTTATGATGATTATTGTGATGATACTTATGCTATAAAAAGTAGTGATTATATTTATAAAACTTGTCATGATTATGATTACCCCTTCTCTGAACATTACTCTTTTAATGTGGAAACAATTAATAGTATTCGAGTCTCTTATGATACTCCCACTATTCCGAATGAGAAGAATTTTGCTTATATGGAGAGTAGTAAATTTTCTATGCTTGTAGATCATGAAAAGAATGCTTTAGGTGCTGGTTATATTGTTGAATTCATTCATTATGCTACTGAAAATTATTATGAGGGAGGAACATATGATTGTAGGAATTGCAATAATATCAAGTTTCCTCTCTATGTGCTTAAAGTTTTGAAGTTATGCTTGTTTTACCATACTATGCAAGTTGATTCTTGTTCCCACAAGTTGTTTGATCACAAAATCCTTATGCATAGGAAGTGGGTTAGGCTTAAATGTGCTAGTCATATTCGTCATGATGCTCTCTTTATGTTACAATTCTTATCCTTTATGTGAGCATCATTGAAATCATCATGCCTAGCTAGGGGCGTTAAACGATAGCACTTGTTGGGAGGCAACCCAACTTTATTTTTGTTCCTTGCTTCTTGTTCCTGTTTAGTAATAAATAATTCATCTAGCCTCTGTTTAGATGTGGTTTTATGCTTTTAATTAGTGTTTGTGCCAAGTAGAACCATTGGGAAGACTTGGGGGAAAGTCTTGTTGATCTTGCTGTAAAAAACAGAAACTTTAGCGCTCATGAGAATTGCTGCCATTTTTATTTGGAGAGTTCTATTTAGTTAATTATTCTTGAAGACGATTAATAGATAAATTCCTCAGGTCCAGCAATTTATTTGAGAATTTTATGAGTTCCATAAGTATACGTTTGATCCAGATTACTACAGACTGTTCTGTTTTTGACAGATTCTGTTTTTCGTGTGTTGTTTGCTTATTTTAATGAATCTATGGCTAGTAAAATAGTTTATAATCCATAGAGAAGTTGGAATACAGTAGGTTTAACACCAATATAAATAAAGAATGAGTTAATTACAGTACCTTGAAGTGGTGATTTATTTTCTTATACTAACGGAGTTTACGAGTTTTCTGTTAAGTTTTGTGTTGTGAAGTTTTCAAGTTTTGGGTAAGGATTCGATGGACTATGGAATAAGGAGTGGCAAGAGCCTAAGCTTGGGGATTCCCAAGGCACCCCAATGTAATATTCAAGGATATCCAAGAGCCTAATCTTGGGGATGCTCCAGAAGGCATCCCCTCTTTCGTCTTCGTTCATCGGTAACTTTACTTGGAGCTATATTTGTATTCGCCACATGATATGTGTTTTTCTTGGAACATCATTTTATTTTATTTAGTCTTGCTTGCTGTTTGAATAAAATACCAAGATCTGAAATTATTAAATTTTAGAGGGTCTTCACATAGTTGCATAATTATTCAACTACTCATTGATCTTCACTTATATCTTTTGGAGTAGTTTGTTGTTTGCTCTAGTACTTCACTTATATCTTTTAGAGCATGGTGGTAAGAAATATATGAACTCTCGTGCTTCACTTAGATTATTTTGAGAGTCTTACATAGCATGGTAATTTGCTTAAATAATCCTAATATGCTAGGCATCGAAGATCAGTAAAAACTTTCATCTGAGTGCATTGAATACTAAGAGAAGTTTGATGCTTGATGACTGTTTTGAGATATGGAGGTAATAATATCAAAGTCATGCTAGTTGAGTAGTTGTGAAATTGAGAAATGCTTGTGTTGAAGTTTTCAAGTCCCGTAGCATGCACGTATGGTAAACATTATGTAACAAATTTGAAACATGAGGTGTTATTTGATTGTCTTCCTTATGAGTGGCGGCCGGGGACGAGCGATGGTCTTTTCCTACCAATCTATCCCCCTAGTAGCATGCGCGTAGTACCGAGGTTTTTGATGACTTGTAGATTTTTGCAATAAGTATGTGAGTTCTTTATGACTAATGTTGAGTCCATGGATTATACGCACTCTCACCCTTCCATCCTTGCTAGCCTCTTCGGTACCGTGCATTGCCCTTTCTCACATTGAGAGTTGATGCAAACTTCGCCGGTGCATCCAAACCCCGTGATACGATACACTCTTTCACACATAAACCTCCTTATATCTTCCTCAAAACAGCCACCATACCTACCTATTATGGCATTTCCATAGCCATTCAGAGATATATTGCCATGCAACTTTCCACCATTCCGTTTATCATGATAAATTCATCATCGTCATATTGCTTAGCATGATCATGTAGTTGACATCATATTTGTGGCAAAGCCACCGTTCATAATTCTTTCATACATGTCACTCATGAGTCATTGCATATCCCGGTACACCGCCGGAGGCATTCATATAGAGTCATACTTTGTTGTAGTATCGAGTTGTATCATTGAGTTGTAAATAAATAGAAGAGTGATGATCATCATTTTCTAGAGCATTGTCCCAAGTGAGGAATAAAAAAAGAGAAGGCCCCCCAAAAAAGAGAAAGGCCATAAAAAAAGAGAAGGCCCAAAAAATGATAAAAATATTGAAAATGAGAGAAAAAGAGAGAAGGGACAATGCTACTATCCTTTGCCACACTTGTGCTTCAAAGTAGCACCATGATCTTCATGATAGAGAGTCTCTTGTTTTGTCACTTCCATATACTAGTGGGAAATTTTCATTACAAAACTTGGCTTGTATATTGCAACAATGGGCCTCCTCAAGTGCCCTAGGTCTTCGTGAGCAAGCAAGTTGGATGCACACCCACTTAGTTTCTTTTGTTGAGCTTTCATACATTTATAGCTCTAGTGCATCCGTTGCATGGCAATCCCTACTCCTTACATTAACATCAATCGATGGGCATCTCCATAGCTCATTGGTTATCCTCGTTGATGTGAGACTTTCTCCTTTTTGTCTTCTTCACATAACCCCCTCATTATTCTATTCCACCCATAGTGCTATATCCATGGGTCGCGCTCATGTATTGCGTGAAAGTTTATAGGTTTGAGATTACTAAAGTATGAAACAATTGCTTGGCTTGTCATCGGGGTTGTGCATGATGAGAGCATTCTTGTGTGACAAAAATGGAGCATGACTAAACTATATGATTTTGTAGGGATGAACTTTATTTGGCCATGTTATTTTGAGAAGACATAATTGCTTAGTTAGTATGCTTGAAGTATTATCATTTTTATGTCAATATGAACTTTTGTCTTGAATCTCTCGGATATGAATATTCATGCCACAATTAAGAAGAATTACATTGAAATTATGCCCAGTAGCATTCCACATCAAAAATTCTGTTTTTATCATTTACCTACTCGAGGACGAGCAGGAATTAAGCTTGGGGATGCTGACACGTCTCCAACGTATCTATAATTTTTGATTGCTCGATGCTATATTATCTACAGTTTTGGATGTTTATGGGCTTTATTATACACTTTTATATCATTTTTGGGACTAACCTATTAACCCAGAGCCCAATGCCAGTTTCTGTTTTTACCTTGTTTTTGGTTTTCAAAGAAAACGAAAACCAAACGGAGTCCAACTGACCTGAAACTTCACAGAACCCATTTTTGGAAGCAAAGAAGCCCAGAAGACTTGAAGTGCACGTAAGGGAAGCTTCAAGGAGGCCACGAGGTAGGGGGGCACGCCCACCCCCTGGGCGCGCCCTCCACCCTTGTGGGCCCCTCGTGCCCCCCTGACGTACTTCTTCCGCCTATATATCTCCATATACCCTAAAACTACCGAGGAGCACAATAGATCGGGAGTTCCGCCGCCAGAAGCCTCCGTAGCCACCGAAAGCAAATCTAGACCCGTTCCGGCACCCTGCCGGAGGGGGAATCCCTCTCCGGTGGCCATCTTCATCATCCCGGTGCTCTCCATGACGATTAGGGAGTAGTTCTCCCTCAGGTCTGAGGGTATGTACCAGTAGCTATGTGTTTGATCTCTCTCTCTCTCATATTCTTGAGGTGATACGATCTTGATGTATCGCGAGCTTTGCTATTATAGTTGGATCCTATGATGTTTCTTCCCCCTCTACTCTCTTGTAATGGATTGAGTTTTCCCTTTGAAGTTATCTTACCGGATTGAGTCTTTAAAGATTTGAGAACACTTGATGTATGCCTTGTCGTGCGTATCTGTGGTGACAATGGGATACCACATGATTCACTTGATGTATGTTTTGGTGATCAACTTGCGGGTTCCGCCCATGAACCTATGCATAGGGGTTGGCACATGTTTTCGTCGTGATTCTCCGGTAGAAACTTTGGGGCACTCTTTGAGGTCCTTTGTGTTGGTTGAATAGATGAATCCGAGATTGTGTGATGCATATCGTATAATCATGTCCACGGATGCTTGAGGTGACATTGGAGTATCTAGGTGACATTAGGGTTTTGGTTGATTTGTGTCTTAAGATGTTATTCTAGTATGAACTCTAGGGCTATTTGTGACACTTATAGGAATAGCCCAACGGATTGATTGGAAAGAATAACTTTGAGGTGGTTTCATACCCTACCATAATCTCTTCGTTCGTTCTCCGCTATTAGTGACTTTGGAGTGACTCTTTGTTGCATGTTGAGGGATGGTTATGTGATCCAATTATGTTATCATTGTTGAGGGAACTTACACTAGTGAAAGTATGAACCTTAGGCCTTATTTCCATGCATTGCAGTACTGTTTATGCTCATTTTATCATTAGTTACCTTGCTGTTTTTATAATTTCAGATTATAAATACCTTTATCTACTATCCATATACCACTTGTATCACCATCTCTTCGCCGAACTAGTGCACCTATACAATTTACCATTGTATTGGGTGTGTTGGGGACACAAGAGACTCTTTGTTATTTGGTTGCAGGGTTGCTTGAGAGAGACCATCTTCATCCTACGCCTCCTACGGATTGATAAACCTTAGGTCATCCACTTGAGGGAAATTTGCTACTGTCCTACAAACCTCTGCACTTGGAGGCCCAACAACGTCTAGAAGAAGGTTGTGTAGTAGACATCAGTTATTCTTTCCAATCAATCCGTTGCGCTATTCCTATAAGTGTCACAAACAGCCCTAGAGTTCGTACTAGAATAACACCTTAAAACACAAATCAACCAAAACCCTATGTCACCTAGATACTCCAATGTCACCTCAAGTATCCGTGGGTATGATTATACGATATGCATCACACAATATCAGATTCATCTATTCAACCAACACATAGAACCTCAAAGAGTGCCCCAAAGTTTCTACCGGAGAATCACGACGAAAACATGTGCCAACCCCTATGCATAGGTTCATGGGCGGAACCCGCAAGTTGATCACCAAAACATACATCAAGTGAATCACGTGGTATACCATTGTCACCACAGATACGCACGGTAAGACATACATCAAGTGTTCTCAAATCTTTAAAGACTCAATCCGATAAGATAACTTCAAAGGGAAAACTCAATCCATTACAAGAGAGTAGAGGGGGGAGAAAACATCATAATATCCAACTATAATAGCAAAGCTCGCGATACATCAAGATCGTACCACCTCAAGAACACGAGAGAGAGAGAGAGAGATCAAACACATAGCTACTGGTATATACCCTCAGCCCCGAGGGATAACTACTCCCTCCTCGTCATGGAGAGCACCGGGATGATGAAGATGGCCACCGGAGAGGGATCCCCCCTCCAGCAGGGTGCCGGAACGGGTCTAGATTGGTTTTTGGTGGCTACGGAGGCTTCTGGCGGCGGAACTCCCGATCTATTGTGCTCCCGGATGTTTTTAGGGTATATGGAGATATATAGGCGGAAGAAGCACGTCAGGGGAGCCACGAGGGGCCCATGAGGTTGGAGGGTGCGCCTAGGGGGGTTGGCACGCCCCCTGCCTCGTGGCTTCCTCGTTGATCCCCAGACGTGCACTCCAAGTCTTCTGGGCTTCTTTCCTTCCAAAAATGGGTTCTGTGAAGTTTCAGGTCAATTGGACTCCGTTTGATTTTCCTTTTCTGCGATACTCTAAAACAAGGAAAAATAGAAACTGGCACTAGGCTCTAGGTTAATAGGTTAGTCCCAAAAATCATATAAAATAGCATATAAATGCATATAAAACATCCAAGGTTGATAATATAATAGCATGGAACAATCAAAAATTATAGATACGTTGGAGACGTATCACTCGATTTTCTCATGAAGCTTGAAGATGGCTTCCCCAATGTCCTTGACGTCCAGCTTGTGGTTGTTGGTGAACTCCGTGATCATTATGTGAGTGGAGTTGAGTCCACGCTCCACCATCTCCTGGCATTTGAAAACTTGTTGCTCCAATGCCTCGAGCCTTGCCTTCGTGCTTCCGGTCCTCCTTGGTCCCTCAACATCACGGATGTGCAACAACCCCTCATGCATCTCAATGGTTTGAGGGTGTTGCAGCACCTCCGCGAGGTAGGGGTTGATGACCTTCTCGAAGAACTTGTCCTTGGGGGCACTTGAAGACGACATGACGACCTAGATCTGTCAGAAAATAGCTCGAAAAAAAGAAAGAGATATTTGCGCGATACGGTGGTCAAAACCTTCGGGAGATTATATAATGAATTTTTACCGACCAAAAGAAGTATCGTGCAAGAAAACAGAGTCCGGAAAGCGCACGAGGTGCCGACGAGGCAGGGGAGCATGCCCAGGGGGTAGGGCGCGCCCTCCACCCTCGTGGAAGCCTTGTGTCCTTTCCGGTCTGCTTCTTATTTTCCTATTTTCTAAATATTCCAAAACGGAGAAAAATTGCCATTAGAACTATTTTGGAGTCGGTTTACTTACTGTACCACATACCTATTCCTTTTCGGAGTATGAAACATTCTGGAAAGTGTCCCTTATGTATTCCTCCGGGGTTACGGTTTCAATAATATTGGTTTCAACATTTATGGGATTACCTGAGATATAATGTTTAATTCTTTGACCGTTCACCACCCTCAGATTTTTTCCTTTGAAGTTGTTGACTTTTATGGCACTGGAACGATAGACCTCCTCGGTAACGTAAGGACCTTCCCATTTAGAGAGAAGTTTTCCTACAAAAAATCTTAAACGAGAGTTGTATAACAATACATAATCACCTACATTAAACTCACTCTTTTGTATCCTTTTGTCATGCCATCTTTTAACTTTTTCTTTAAACAGCTTGGCATTTTCATAAGCCTGGGTTCTCCATTCATCAAGTGAGCTAATGTCAAAAAGCCTCTTCTCACCAGCAAGTTTGAAGTCATAGTTGAGCTCTTTAATAGCCCAGTATGCCTTATGTTCTAATTCAAGAGGTAAGTGACATGCTTTACCATAAACCATTTTATACGGAGACATACCCATAGGATTTGTATATGCAGTTCTATAAGCCCATAATGCATCATCAAGTTTCTTGGACCAATTCTTTCTAGATCTATTAACAGTCTTTTGCAAAATTAATTTGAGCTCTCTATTACTCAATTCTACTTGACCACTAGACTGTGGGTGATAAGGATATGCAATTCTATGATTAACATCATACTTAGCAAACATTTTACGAAAGGCACCATGAATAAAATGTGAACCACCATCTGTCATTAAATATCTAGGGACTCCAAACCTCGGGAAAATAACTTCTTTAAGCATCTTAATAGAGGTTTTATGATCAACACTACTAGTTGGAATAGCTTCTACCCACTTAGTAACGTAATCAACAGTGACTAAAATATGTGTATACTCATTAGAGGAAGGAAAAGGTCCCATATAATCAAAGCCCCAAACATCAAATGGTTCAATAACAAGTGAATAATTCATAGGCATTTCTTGACGTTTACTAATATTACCAATTCTTTGACATTCATCACAAGACAAGACAAACTTACGGGCATCCTTGAAGAGAGTAGGCCAATAAAAACCTTGTGTGCAGTTCTATCTCCAGCATGGTGTCCTCCATAAGCCTCGGAGTGACACTTGTGTAGGATCTGTTCCTGTTCATGCTCAGGTACACAACGTATAATAGTACCATCTACTCCTTCTTTATAAAGATGTGGGTCATCCCAAAAGTAATGCCTTAAATCATAGAAGAACTTTTTCTTTTGCTGGTATGTGAAACTAGGTGGTATAAATTTAGCAACAATATAATTAGCATAATCAGCATACCATGGAGCAGTACGAGAAGCATTTATGACATTTAATTGTTCATCAGGAAAGCTATCATCAATAGGTAGTGGGTCATCAAGAACATTCTCTAACCTAGACAAGTTATCTGCAACGGGGTTCTCAGCTCCCTTTCTATCAATAATATGCAAATCAAATTCTTGTAGCAGGAGAACCCATCTAATAAGTCTAGGTTTAGCATCTTTCTTTTCCATAAGGTATTTAATAGCAGCACGATCAGTGTGAATAGTTACTTTAGATCAATAATATAAGGTCTGAACTTATCATAGGAAAATACAACAGCTAAAAATTCTTTTTCAGTAGTAGCATAATTTCTCTGGGCATTGTCTAGAGTTTTACTAGCATATTGAATACCATTTAATTTCTTATCAACTCTTTGCCCTAGAACAGCACCTACAGCATAATCACTAGCATCACACATAATTTCAAAGGGTAAATTCCAATCAGGTGGCTGAACAATAGGTGCAGAAATCAATGTTTTCTTAAGTATTTCAAATGCTTCTACACAATCATCATCAAAGACAAAAGGAATATCTTTTTTGTAATAGATTGGTCAGAGGACGAGAATTTTTTGAGAAGTCCTTAATGAACCTCCTATAAAACCGGCATGACCGAGGAAGCTTCTTATACCTTTAATGTCCTTGGGACATGGCATCTTTTCAATAGCATCAGCTTTAGCTTTATCAACTTCAATGCCTCTTTCAGAAATTTTATGCCCCAAGACAATACCTTCATTAACCATAAAGTGACATTTCTCCCAATTCAGAACAAGATTAGTTTCTTCACATCTCTGCAAAACTCGATCAAGGTTGGTCAAGCAATCATCAAAAGAGGATCCATAAACGGAGAAATCGTCCATGAAAACGTCACAAATCTTTTCACAAAAGTCAGAGAATATAGCCATCATGCATCTTTGAAAGGTAGCAGGTGCATTACATAAACCAAAAGGCATATGTCTATAAGCAAAAGTACCGAAAGGGCAAGTAAAAGTGGTCTTTGCTTGATCATCAGCCGGCACAGGTATTTGAGAGAAGCCAGAGTAACCATCAAGAAAGCAAAAATGTGTATGTTTGGATAATCTTTCTAGCATTTGATCAATAAAAGACAAAGGGTAATGATCTTTTTTAGTAGCTTTATTTAATTTGCAGAAATCAATTACCATCCTATAACCTGTAATAATTCTTTGCAGGATCAATTCATCTTTATCATTAGGAACAACAGTAATACCTCCCTTCTTAGGGACACAATGGACATGACTTACCCACTGACTATCCGCAACGGGATAAATTATACCTGCCTCAAGGAGCTTTAATATTTCCTTTCTTACCACTTCTTTCATCTTAGGATTCAGCCGTTGTTGGTGATCAATAACTGGTTTAGCGTCTTTCTTCAAATTTATTTTGTGTTGACATAGAGTGGGACTAATTCCCTTAAGATCATCAAGAGTATACCCAATAGCAGCATGTTTCTTCTTTAGAGTTTTTAATAATTTATTTTCTTGATGCTCTGTAAGGCTAGTACTAATAATAACAGGATATATCTTCTTTTCATCAAGATAAGCATATTTAAGAGTATCAGGTAAAGGTATAATCTCAAACACGGGATCACCCTTGGGAGGAGGAGGATCCCCTAGGATTTCAATAGGCAAGTTGTGTTTCAGAATAGGTCCCTGTTTAAAGAATACTTCATCTATTTCCCTTCTTTCATTCATGAACATATCGTTTTCATGGTCGAGCAAATATTGTTCTAAAGGATCATTAGGAGGCACAGCAATAGAAGCAAGACCAATAATTTCATCCTTACAAGGTAATTCCTCATCACGGGGTTTTCTATGAAATTTAGAGAAGTTAAACTCATGAGACATATCACCCAAACCAATAGTAACAACATCCTTCTTGCAATCTATCTTAGCATTAACAGTATTCAAGAAGGGTCTACCAAATATAATGGGACAAAAGCTATCTTGTGGGGAACCAAGAACAAGAAAATCAGCAGGATATTTAACTTTCCCACACAAGACTTCAACATCTCTAACAATACCAACTGGTGAAATAGCGTCTCTATTGGCAAGCTTAATTGTAACATCGATATCTTCTATCTCAGCTGGTGCAATATCATGCATAATCTCTTTATATAAGGAAATAGGTATTGCACTAGCACTAGCACCCATATCACATAAGCCATGATAACAGTGATCTCCTATTTTAATAGAAATAATAGGCATGCCTACAACAGGCCTATGTTTATTTTTAGCATCAGGTCTAGCAATTCTAGCAGCTTCATCACAAAAGTAAATAACATGCCCATCAATATTATCAGCCAAGAGATCTTTAACAATAGCAATATTAGGTTCAACTTTAACTTGCTCAGGGGGTGTATAAGTTCTAATATTACTTTTATGAACCACAGTTGAAGCTTTAGCATGATCCTTTATTCTAACAGGGAAAGGTGGTTTCTCAACATAAGCAGTGGGAACAATAGGATCATCATAAGTGATAGTTTTTTCTTCAACTTTAATAGGTACAACTACTTTTGTTTCAATGGGAGGATTATATTTAAACCACTTATCCTTAGGGAGATCAACATGAGTAGCAAAGGATTCATAGAAAGAAGCTACTATCTCAGAGTCAAGTCCATATTTAGTGCTAAATTTAGGGAAAACATCGGTATCCATAAAAGATTTAACACAATCAAACTTAGGTGTTATACCTGACTCCTTACCTTTGTCGATATCCCAATATTCAGAGTTGCGTTTAATTCTCTCCAATAAATTCCATTTGAATTCAATAGTCTTCATCATAAAGGAACCAGTACAAGAAGTATCGAGCATGGAGCGATTGTTGTTAGAAAGCTGAGCATAAGTTTTTTGAATAATCATTTCTCTTGATATCTCATGATTGGGGCATGAATATAACATTGACTTAAGCCTCCCCCAAGCTTGAGCGATGCTTTCTCCTTCGCGAGGCCAAAAATTATATATATAATTACGATCACGATGAACAAGATGCATAGGATAAAACTTCTGATGGAATTCCAATTTCAACCGTTTGTAGTCCCATGATCCCATATCATCACATAGCCTATACCATGTCAATGCATCTCCCTTTAAAGATAAAGGGAAGAACTTCTTCTTGATAACATCATCGGGCATACCTGCAAGCTTAAATAATCCACACACTTCATCCGCATAGATTAAGTGTAAGTCGGGATGCAATGTTCCATCTCCTGCAAAAGGACTAGCTAGCAGTTTCTCTACCATACCCGAAGGAATTTCGAAGTGAACATTTTCATTTTCAGTAGGTCCAGTAGGTTGAGGAGCAACTATTTGCTCTACCAGTCGGGGTGAAGATACCCCAAACAAGACCCTCAAAGGGTTACTTTCCATAGTAACAAGTGACAATAAATTTCAGCACACTATATAAATTTTTCCTTACCAAATTCCACCTACCAAAGGCGCTTCACTCCCCGGCAACAGTGCCAGAAAAGAGTCTTGATGACCCACAAGTATAGGGGATCTATCGTAGTCCTTTCAATAAGTAAGAGTGCCAAACCCAACGAGGAGCAGAAGGAAATGATAAGCGGTTTTCAGCAAGGTATTCTCTGCAAACACTGAAATTATCGGTAACAGATAGTTTTGTGATAAGGTAATTGGTAATGAGTAGAAGTAATAAAAGTAAATAAGGTGCAGCAACATGGCCCAATCCTTTTTGTAGCAAAGGAAAAGCCTGGACAAACTCTAATATGAAGGAAAGCGCTCCCGAGGACACATGGGAATTATCGTCAAGCTAGTTTTCATCACGTTCATATGATTCGCGTTCGGTACTTTGATAATGATATGTGGGTGGACAGGTGCTTGGGTGCTGTCCTTACTTGGACAAACATCTCACTTATGATTAACCCCCATTGCAAGCATCTGCAAATACAACATAAGTATTAAGGTAAACCTAACCATAGCATGAAACATATGGATCCAAATCAGACCCTTACAAAGCAACACATAAACTAGGGCTTAAGCTTGAAAGGATCAAGAAGAGGTGTCTAGAGGGGGGGGGGTGATTAGACACTAAGGGCTAAAAGTTGCAGTTTTTAATTTCTTTAAGTTGAAGTGGAGTTTTGACACAATTTTAACAATCACAATACATATCAAGCAAGCATGCAAAGAGTATATGAGCAGCGGAAAGTAAAGCATGCAACTTGTAAGAATGTAAAGGGATGGGATTGGAGTGTGCAAACGCAATTTGGAGACACAGAGATTTTTGAGACGTGGTTCCGATAGGTGGTGCTATCGTACACCCACGTTGATGGAGACTTCAACCCATGAAGGGTAACAGTTGCGCGAGTCCACGGAGGGCTCGACCCACGAAGGGTCCATGAAGAAGCAACCTTGTCTATCCCACCATGGCCGTCGCCCACGAAGGACTTGCCTCACTAGCAGTAGATCTTCACGAAGTAGGCGATCTCCTTGCCCTTACAAACTCCTTGGTTCAACTCCACAATCTTGTTGGAGGCTCCCAAGTGACACCTAGCAAATCTAGGAGACACCACTCTCCAATAAGTAACAAATGGTGTGTTGATGATGAACTCCTTGCTCTTGTGCTTCAAATGATAGTCTCCCCAACACTCAATTCTCTCTCACAGGATATGGATTTGGTGGAAAGAAGATTTGAGTGGAAATCAACTTGGGGAAGGCTAGAGATCAAGATTCATATGGTAAGAATGGAATATCTTGGCCTCAACACAAGTGTAGGTAGTTCTCTCTCAGAAAAAGTAGGTCGGAAGTGTAGGTTCGTTCTGATGGCTCTCTTCATGAATGAAGAGGTGGTGGAGGGGTATATATAGCCTCCACACAAAATCTAACTGTTACACACAACTTGCCAATCTCGGCGGGACCGAATAGTTAAACTCGGTCGGACCGATTCAGGAAAGCTAGTGACTGTTAGGGTTTTCAGTGGGACCGACTGGATCAACTCAGTGGGACCGATGTGCTAGGGTTAGGGTAAATCCAAAACTCGGTTCGACCGACTACTCAAACTCGGTGACGATTTGGGTAATAAGTGAAACAGAGAGTTGGCCAAGCAAACTCGGTGGGGCCGATTGCATATCTCGGTGGGACCGAAAATATTGCAATAGGTAACAGAGAGTTTGCAAGCCCATCTCGGTGAGACCGATATCCCATCGGTGAGACCGAACTGATTAGGGTTTCTGGCAGTGGCTATGTCAACTGAACTCGGTGGCTCCGGATAGAAAGAATCGGTGGGGCCGAGTTTGACTTTTGGTTTAGGTCATATGTGGATGTGAGAAAGTAGTTGAGGGATTTGGAGCATATCACTAAGAACTTTGAGCAAGCAAGCCATTAAACAACACCTCATCCCTTCTTAATAGTATTGGATTTTCCTATAGACTCAATGTGATCTTGGATCACTAAAATAGAAAATGTAGAGCCTTGAGCTTGGAGCTTGAGACAATCCTTTGTCCTTAGCATTTTGAAGGGGTTCCACATCCTCTAGTCCATGCCACTTCATTGTTGAACTTATCTGAAACATACTAGGTAAAAGTGTTAGTCCAACAAGAGATATGTTGACATTAATTACCAAAACTACCTAGGGAGCACTTGTGCTTTCAATCTCCCCCTTTTTGGTAATTGATAACAACATACATCAAAGCTTTAGATAAAGATATAGAGAATAGTAAGTAAAGCTTTGGAAAGACATGTAACATGCATAGGCTCCCCCTACATGTATGCAATCATGTGAATATGGAATATAGGAGCATGTGAATGCATAAACATGACAGAGTAAGCAATGTGTTACATGTATCTTGGCTATATGCATCACAACAAATGATGTGAATATGAGAAATGTACCTTCATGGTCATGAGTCCTTCTTGCAAACAGTATGTACATCAACAAAAATTTCTCATACGCATGACTGTGATGCATATACTTACCTTGTGGTCTTGAGTTGGCTTAGAATGGAATGAACCTACGTAAACAAGGTTAGATAACACAGATACACCTACTGGCCAGAGCAAACAAAAGAAACGACAAGAGTACCAAGACTAGGATGACATGTAGAGTGAGTACTAAGTACCACATTGGATATAGACATGTCCCCAAAGGTAAAGATGTGCAATAAATTCAAGGATTTCCTTCCCTTAGATGTCTTGCTCCCCCGTAATCTAGCATGGGATGCTGGGAGAAGATAGGGAACAGAAAATCAGAGCAAAATCAGAGCTCAAGTATGAACATGTCTTTCCCCTCTTGAAGACATGTGACTTCTCTCCTCTCGAACACCAAGCATCTAGGGTCCTTGAGGATTACTCTTTCTTCTTAAGTATTCTCTCCCCCTATAGATATGATTAAGCTTTGATGTGATCTCTCTCTCCCCCTTTGACATCAATTTCCAAGAAAGGTTCTTCTGGATTTTGTCATGATGGGTTTGGTCCTTGAGTCACAGAACAAAGCAGCAAGTTGAATGGGATGCTGGTTGAGGACAAGATTCATTGAGTGGAGCTGGATCAAAAGAATGCAGAAACAAGTGGCAAGATGTCTTTCCTGTAGTGAAATCGGTGACACCGAGTTGTATGGTTCGGTTGTACCGAGAGCATTCGGTTGGACCGAAAGTATCAAACCGGTGAGACCGAGTTCAACGCAGAGAAAACACTTGTCACCTCATCTCACTAGACAAGTAAGATCTCACAAGGATTTGCAAGGAATTAACTGAAAGATTTGCAATGAATTTGATGCAAGGAATGCAGAACAGAAAATAAAAGAAAAGAAACTAAAAAGAAGTCTAGATGAAGTAGGAAAAAAATATGCATGAGACAAATGCAGGGGCATGAAAAAGGAACACAAGAGAACTTCATCTAGAATTGGTCGGCGACAAAGTCACCTATGTTAGAGTATATTGACTTAGGAGTCAAGTGAGATCACTTGATCATAGGTCATACTCATCGTTTAAGCTCAAAATGGGGTTACCATTTTTCGTTTAAGCTTTTTGATGTATTCACATCTTGTTGAGTTGCTTTGACTCATGACTTGGAGTAAAGCTTCTCTAAGATGGAATAACATACCTTGGGTGGTGGCATTGATCATAATCATGTAGTTGAACTTGTGTGGGTTGCTCAAGGTTGATGTAGCTCATCAAGAGTTGGGAGCACCACTTGGAGTTTCGAGTTCATCTACCTACATGGGTTAGTTCCTGCAAGGAAGAGCACTTGTATATCCAAAATGACAATCATGAAACTCAACATAAAGTTTGTCAAAGGATATGTTTGAATGGTTGCGTGCTTCCTTGTTTTCATCCACCATTGTGTAGAGACTTGGTGATATAGAAATTGCTCAAGATGTGAGTGAGTTGTAATCTCATAGGTTTAGATTCATCCAAGTACCTACATGGATTAGATAACATGCAAGGTGCAAATATATCCAAGACATGAGATAGTCAACATAAGAGAAATATCAAGGATTAGCCATAGGCTCACGCCTTGCATGTATCAAATGGAGTTCCTACTCCAGGTTTGAAGCATCAATGATGTTCAATTCACCTCTTAACCTGCAAAACACTTTCTCATCAAGTGGTTTCGTGAATATGTCAGCTAACTGTTTTTCGGTGCCAACATGCTTAAGATTAATGTCCCCTTTGGCAACATGATCTCGAATGAAATGATGACGAATTTCAATATGCTTAGTTCGAGAATGTTGCACGGGATTATGAGCAATCTTAATAGCACTTTCATTGTCACAAAGTAATGGAACATGTTTCACATATATCCCATAATCTTTAAGAGTTTGGGTCATCCAAAGTAATTGAGCACAACATGATCCAGCTGCAATGTATTCCGCTTCGGTGGTGGATAAGGATACCGAGTTTTGTTTCTTGGAAGACCAAGACACAAGAGATCTACCAAGAAATTGACAAGTACCCGAAGTGGACTTTCTATCTACCTTGTCACCGGCATAGTCCGAGTCGGAGTAGCCAACAAGATCAAAGGAGGCCCTCTTTGGATACCAAATGCCAAAATTTGGTGTATGGATTAAGTATCTCACTATCCTTTTCACGACCTTAAGATGACATTCTTTAGGAGCAGCTTGATATTGTGCACACATGCACACACTTAGCATAATATCGGGGCGTGAAGCACATAGATATAACAATGAACCAATCATAGAGCGATAAACCTTTTGGTCAACCGGTTCACCATCTTTGGTTAAATTAAGATGTCCACTAGTAGGCATGGGTGTAGTCATACCTTTGCATTCTTGCATATTGAACTTCTTGAATAAGTCCTTTGTGTACTTCGTTTGAGAGACAAAGGTACCTTCCTTAGTTTGCTTGATTTGCAAACCAAGAAATAATTTGAGTCCACTCATCATTGACATCTCAAACTTCTCCAACATTAGCTTTCCAAACTTTTCACTAAAATGAGGGTTATTTGATCCAAATATAATATCATCGACATAAATTTGGCACACAAATAGTTCTCCATTAACCCTTTTAGTAAAAAGAGTAGAATCTATTTTTCCAATTTCAAAGCCTTTTTCAATAAGGAACTTGGTCAAGCATTTATGCCATGCTCTAGGAGCTTGTTTAAGACCATAAAGAGCTTTGTGAAGTTTGTAAACATGATTAGGTTTCTTAGGATTGACAAATCCGGGAGGTTGCTTGACATAAACTTCCTCCTCTATTTCACCATTTATAAAAGCACTTTTAATGTCCATTTGGTACAAGATGATATCATGATGATTAGCATAGGCAAGTAAGATGCGAATGGACTCAAGTCTAGCAACGGGGGCATATGTCTCACCATAGTCCATACCTTCGATTTGAGTGTAGCCTTGGGCGACGAGACGTGCTTTATTGCGAACTACTTGTCCATCTTCATCTTGCTTGTTGCGAAACACCCATTTGGTACCGATGATATTGTGGTTGCTGTCGGGCTTCTCAACTAATGTCCAAACTTGATTTCTCTCAAAGTTGTGTAGCTCTTCATGCATGGCATTTATCCAATCCGGATCTTCCAAAGCTTCTTCAAACTTCATAGGTTAAATGCTAGAGATGAATGAATAGTGTTCACAAAAGTTAGCTAGACGAGTTTTGAGCAAGTGATTCTCCCGGTTTGGATATCATTGTAGATTTGCTCGACGGGATGGTCTTTAGCAATTCTTGCTCGAACTTGTGAAAGCTTTTGCTTGGATCTTGGTTGAACATCTTCTTCATCTTGTTCTTCTTCTTGGCCTTCTTCGTTGTTGACGTCGTCGTTCTCTTGTCGTGGTGGAGAAGGAGGTTGTTGGCGTTCATCTTGGTTCACTTCCTCGTTTTCTTCATCTTGGTGTGTCCCACTTGTGGATGCTTCTATATCAACTCTTGGTTCACCTTGTCGTGAGGTAGAAGCTTCCACTTGGACGGACGAGGTACTCTCCTTCACCTCCGTTGGACAAATCTTGCCAATATACAAGTCTTGGATGGCTTCCGGAGGGTCTTTGTCTCCTACATCAATTGGCAATTGCTCTACTTGCGAGCCGTTAGATTCATCAAACTTCACATCTACCGTCTCTTCAACCTTTCGGGTGAAATTATTGTAGACACGGTATGTGTGAGAGTTTGAGCCATAACCAAGTAGGAAACCTTGATGAGACTTAGGAGCAAATTTAGAACGACGATGCTTATCAAGAATGTAGCACTTTGAGCCGAATACTCGAAAGTATCCAACTTGTGGTTTGTTACCGGTGAGGAGCTCATATGCCGTCTTGCCGAGTAGTTTGTGAAGATACAAGCGATTTGTTGCATGACAAGCTGTCTCAACCGCTTCCGCCCAAAAGTGCTTTGGCGTCTTGTACTCATCAAGCATCGTTCTCGCCATTTCGATGAGCGTCCGGTTCTTCCTCTCAACAACTCCATTTTGTTGAGGTGTGTACGTAGCCGAGAACTCATGTGAAATCCCTTCTTCGTCAAGAAAGGTGTCCACATTTGCGTTCTTGAACTCCGTCCCATTGTCACTGCGAACCTTCTTGATTTTCACTTCAAATTGATTTTGGGCCTTCCTAGCGAAGTTTTTGAAGATCTTTTGGACCTGCGATTTATCATTGTGAAAGAACACACACGTAAATCTTGAAAAATCATCAACTATAACTAGACCAAAAGAATTTCCACCAAGACTTTTGTAAGCGTTAGGACCAAAAAGATCCATGTGAAGTAGCTCGAGTGGCCTCCTTGTGGTCATGATGTTCTTCACGGGATGCCTTCCTCCAACCTGTTTACTTGCTTGACAAGCGCTGCAAAGTCTATCCTTATCAAATATGACATCGTTAACGCCAAGGGTATGATTTCCTTTAATAAGCTTGTCAAGGTTTCGCATACCAACATGACCTAATCGTCTATGCCATAACAAACCTTTAGAAGATTTAGCAATTAAGCAAGTTCTAGATTGAGCCTTTTTAGTGAAATCAACAATGTAAAGATCACCTCTACGTATACTGGTAAAGGCCATTTTATGATTGTCTCTTCGAAACACTTGGCAATCTACTTCAGTAAATAGGACATTGAAACCGAAATCGGCAAGTCTAGATACTGAAAGTAAATTGTACCCAAGAGATTCAACGAGCATGACATTTTGTATGGAGCTATCATGTGAGATGGCCACCTTACCTAGGCCAACCACCTTACCCTTTGAGTTATCACCAAAGGTGACATACTTTCGAGGACCATCATTTTCAGCAAGCTCACGGAACATATCTTTATCTCTGGTCATATGATCAGTACATCCACTATCAGGAACCCATTCCTTTCCTCCAGCCATATAGCCGCAAAGATTTGCCATAAGACCAAAGTGTCTCATTGCATCATTAAGATCATAGTCACTATCATCCTCATCCTCATCATAGTATCCATGTTCAACATCATCTTGTGATTGATCAATTCCTAGAGAGGGTAATTCATTAGATAAATGATCATTTCTATGGTTATCTTTATGAATTCTAATAGCTTTGGAAATGATATTGCTAATGATTCCAACATCTCCTTTGGCACTCGTAATATTAGTAAGCTCAAATAAGCAGTCACCAAATTTGGGATCATTGGAACTCATCTTAATCAAGGCAATGGACTTATGGAGAATTTCATCTAGATCTTCCAAGGAATAATTTGGAAAGCGTTCCTCAAGAAATCTCCATATAGTGTAGGCACAATCAAGAGTAGGAAAACATTCAATCAAGTTTCTAGGCAAGCCTCTGATGATAAGATTAACAGTTCTAAGGTTGCGGATCATGTCAATAGAATCATCAAGGGTAGGATGCAGAGGATCATCATGAGGTGCACAAGGGCTAGTAATGTACTTGTTCAAATGATATTCATTGAAAATCTTAAGCATTTCATTTTTCCACTCATGGAAATATTCTCCATCAAGAATAGGCACTCTACGTCTAAGACTCCCCAAAGTAGACTCATCCATCTTCCTCCAATGTTGTTTAAACTAAAGCAAAGGATACCAAAGCTCTGATACCAATTGAAAGGATCGAGAAGAGGTGTCTAGAGGGGGGGGGTGATTATACACTAAGTGCTAAAAGTTGCACTTTTTAATTTCTTTAAGTTGAAGTGGAGTTTTGGCACAAGTTTAACAATCACAATACATAGCAAGCAAGCATGCAAAGAGTATATGAGCAGCGGAAAGTAAAGCATGCAACTTGCAAGAGTGTAAAGGGATGGGATTGGAGTGTGCAAACACAATTTGGAGACACGGAGATTTTTGGGACGTGGTTCCGATAGGTGGTGCTATCGTACATCCACGTTGATGGAGACTTCAACCCACGAAGGGTAACAGTTGCGCGAGTCCACGGAGGGCTCCACCCACGAAGGGTCCACGAAGAAGCAACCTTGTCAATCCCACCATGGCCGTCGCCCATGAAGGACTTGCCTCACTAGCGGTAGATCTTCACGAAGTAGGCGATCTCCTTGCCCTTACAAACTCCTTGGTTGAACTCGACAATCTTGTCGGAGGCTCCCAAGTGACACCTAGCCAATCTAGGAGACACCACTCTCCAAGAAGTAACAAATGGTGTGTTGGTGATGAACTCCTTGCTCTTGTGCTTCAAATGATAGTCTCCTCAACACTCAACTCTCTCTCACAGGATATGGATTTGGTGGAAAGAAGATTTGAGTGGAAACCAACTTGGGGAAGGCTAGAGATCAAGATTCATATGGTAAGAATTGGATATATTGGCCTCAACATAAGTGTAGGTAGTTCTGTCTCAGAAAAAGTACTCCCTCCGTTCGGAATTACTTGTCGCAGAAATGGATGTATCTAGACGTATTTTAGTTTTAGATACATCCATTTCCGAGACAAGTAATTCCGAACGGAGGGAGTAGGTTGGAAGTGTAGGTTCGTTCTGATGGCTCTCTTCACGAATGAAGAGGTGGTGGAGGGGTATATATAGCCTCCACACAAAATCTAACCTTTACACACAACTTGCCAATCTCGGTGGGACCGAATAGTTAAACTCGGTCGGACCGATTCAGCAAAGCTAGTGACCGTTAGTGTTTTCGGTGGGACCGACTGGATCAACTCGGCGGGACCGATGTGCTAGGGTTAGGGTAAATCCAAAACTCAGTTCGACCGATTACTCAAACTCGGTGGGACTGATTTGGGTAATTAGTGAAACAGAGAGTTGGCCAAGCAAACCCGGTGGGGCCGATTGCATATCTCGGTGGGACCGAAAATATTGCAATAGGTAATAGAGAGTTTGCAAGCCCATCTCGGTGAGACCGATATCCCATCGGTGAGACCGAACTGATTAGGGTTTCTGGCAGTGGCTATGTCAACTGAACTCGGTGGCTCCGGATAGAAAGAATCGGTGGGGCCGAGTTTGACTTCTGGTTTAGGTCATATGTGGATGTGAGAAAGTAGTTGAGGGCTTTGGAGCATATCACTAAGCACTTTGAGCAAGCAAGCCATTAAGCAACACCTCATCCCTTCTTAATAGTATTGGCTTTTCCTATAGACTCAATGTGATCTTGGATCACTAAAATAGAAAATGTAGAGCCTTGAGCTTGGAGCTTGAGCCAATCCTTTGTCCTTAGCATTTTGAAGGGGTTCCACATCCTCTAGTCCATGCCACTTCATTGTTGAACTTATCTGAAACATACTAGGTAAAAGTGTTAGTCCAACAAGACATATGTTGACATTAATTACCAAAACTACCTAGGGAGCACTTGTGCTTTGAAAGCTTCTGTCACTCTAGCAACTCATCATCTACTTATTACTTCCCAATGCCTCCCTCTAGGCCCAAAAAATGGTGAAGTGTCATGTAGTCGACGTTCACATGACACCACTAGAGGGATGACAACATACATCTCATCAAAATATCGAACGAATACCAAATTCACATGACTACTAATAGCAAGACTTCTCCCATGTCCTCAGGAACAAGCATAACTACTCACAAAGCATATTCATGTTCATAATCAGAGGGGTATTAATATGCATAATGGATCTGAACATATGATCTTCCACCAAGTAAACCAACTAGCATCAACTACAAGGAGTAATCAACACTACTAGCAACCCACATGTACCAATCTGAGGTTTGGATACAAAGATTGGATACAAGAGATGAGCTAGGGATTGAGATGAGATGGTGCTGGTGAAGATGTTGATGGAGATTGACCCCCTCCCGATGAGAGGATCGTTGGTGATGACGATGGTGATGATTTCCCCCTCCCAGAGGGAAGTTTCCCCGGCAGAACAACTCCGCCGGAGCCCTAGATTGTTTCCGCCAAGGTTCTGCCTTGTGGCCGCGGAGTCTCGTCCCGAAAGCTTGCTTATGATTTTTTCCCCGACGAAAGACTCCATATAGCAGAAGATGGGCATCGGAGAGCCACCAGGGGGCCCACGAGGCAGGGGGCGCGCCCAGGGGGTAGGGCGCGCCCCCACCCTCGTGGCTGGTGGGTGGCCCCCTCTGGTACTTCTTGCGCTCAGTATTTTTTATATATTCTGGAAATAACTTCCGTGAAGTTTTAGGACTTTTGGAGCTGTGCAAAATAGGTCTCTAATATTTGCTCCTTTTCTAGCCTAGAAATCCAGCTGCCGGCATTCTCCCTCTTTATGTAAACCTTGTAAAATAAGAGAGAATAGGCATAAGTATTGTGACATAATGTGTAATAACAACCCATAATGCAATAAATATCGATATAAAAGCATGATGCAAAATGGATGTATCAGATGGCAAGGTGAACAAAGGTATATTGGATATACATGTTATTGATGTGTACTTCACTAGTATTTATAGCAACCCCTCGGTATTTGATACTAGTTCAGTTGCTAAGAGTAGTAACTTGAAACGGGAGTTGCAGAATAAACAGAGACTAGTTAAGGGTGAAGTGACGATGTGTGTTGGAAGTGGTTCCAAGAATGATATGATCATCATCGCACACTCCCTATACTTTTGGGATTAGTGTTGAACCTAAATAAATGTTATTTGGTGTTTGTGTTGAGCAAGAATATGATTTGATCATGTTTATTGCAATACGTTTATTCATTTAAGTTAGAGAATAATTGTTATTCTGTTTACATGAATAAAACCTTCTATGGTTATATACCCAATGAAAATGGTTTGTTGGATCTCGATCGTAGTGATACACACATTCATAATATTAAAGCCAAAAGATGCAAAGTTAATAATGATAGTGCAACTTATTTGTGGCACTACCATTTAGGTCATATTGGTGTAAAGCGCATGAAGAAAATCCATGCTGATGGGCTTTTGGTATCACTTGATTATGAATCAGTTGATGCTTGCGAACCATGCCTCATGGGCAAGATGACTAAGACTCCGTTCTCCGGAATAATGGAGCGAGCAACTGACTTATTGGAAATAATACATACTGATGTATGCGGTCCGATGAGTGTTGAGGCTCACGACGGGTATCGTTATTTTCTGACCTTCACAGATGATTTGAGCAGATATGGGTATATCTACTTGATGAAACATAAGTCTGAAACATTTGAAAAGTTCAAAGAATTTCAAAGTGAAGTGGAAAATCATCGTAACAAGAAAATAAAGTTTCTGCGATCTGATCGTGGAGGAGAATATTTGAGTTACGAGTTTGGTCTTCATTTGAAACAATACAAAATAGTTTCGCAACTCACGTCACCTGGAACACCACAGCGTAATGGTGTGTCCGAACGTCATAACTGTACTTTATTAGATATGGTGCGATCTATGATGTCCCTTGCCGATTTATCACTATCATGACGGGGTTATGCATTAGAGACACCTGCATTCACGTTAAATAGGGCACCATCTAAATCCGTTGAGACGACACCATATGAACTATGGTTTGGCTAGAAACCTAAGCTGTCGTTTCTTAATGTTTGGGGCTGCGATGCTTATGTGAAAAAGTTTCAACCTGATAAGCTCGAACCCAAATCGAAGAAATGTGTCTTCATAGAATACCCAAAGGAAACTGTTGGGTACACTTTCTATCGCAGATCCAAAGGCAGGATCTTTGTTGCCAAAAGTGGATCATTTCTAGAGAAGGAGTTTCTCTTGAAAGAAGTGAGTGGGAGGAATGTAGAACTTGATGAGGTAATTGTACCATCTCCCGAATTGGAAAGTAGTTCATCACAGAAATCAGTTCCAGTGATCTCTACACCAATTAGTAAGGAAGCTAATGATGATGATCATGAAACTTCAGAGCAAGTTACTACCGGACCTCGTAGGACAACCAGAGTATGGTCTGCACCAGAGTGGTACGGTAATCCTTTCTGGAAGTCATGTTACTTGACCATGACGAACCTACGAACTATGAGGAAGCGATGATGAGCCCAGATTCCGTGAAATGGCTTGAGGCCATGTAATCTGAGATGGGATCCATGTATGAGAACAAAGTATGGACTTTGATTGACTTGCCTCATGATTGGTGAGTCATCAAGAATAAATGGATCTTCAAGAGGAAGACATACGCTAATAGTAATGTTACTATCTATAAAGCTCGAATTGTCGAAAAATGTTTTCGACAAGTTCAAAGTGTTGACTACGATGATATTTTCTCACTCCTATCGATGCTTAAAAGTCTGTCTGAATCATGTTAACAGTTGCCGCATTTTATGAAATCTGGCAAATGGATGTCAAAATTGTATTCCTTCATGGATTTCTTAAAGAAGAGTTGTATATGATGCAACCAGAAGGTTTTGTCAATCCTAAAAGGTGCTAACAAAGTGAGAAAGCTCCAGCGATCCATCTATGGACTGGTGCAAGCATCTTGGAGTTGGAATATATGCTTTGATAAAGTGATCAAAGCATATGGTTTTATACAGACTTGCGGTGAAGCCTGTATTTACGAGAAAGTGAGTGGGAGCACTACACCATTTCTGATAAGTATATGTGAATGACATATTGTTGATCGGAAATAATGTATAATTTTCTGGAAAGCATAAAGGAGTTTTTAAAAAGAGTTTTTCAAAGAAAGACCTCGATGAAGCTGCTTACACATTGAGCATCAAGATCTGTAGAGATATATCAAGACGCTTGATAAGTATTTTCAGTGAGTACATACCTTGACAAGATTTTGAAGTAGTTCAAAATGGAATAGTCAAAGAAGGAGTTCTTGCCTGCGTTGCAAGGTGTGAAGTTGAGTAAAGACTCAAAACCCGACCACAACAGAAAATAGAAAGAGAATGAAAAGTTATTCCCTATGCCTCAGTCATAGGTTCTATAAAGTATGCTATGCTGTTTATCGGTCCTATTGTATACCTTAGCATCATTCTGTCAAGGGAGTACAATAGTGATCTAAGAGTAGATCACTGGACAGCGGTCAAAATTATCCTTAGAGGACAAAGGAAATATTTCTCGGTTATGGAGGTGATAAAAGAGTTCGTCGTAAAAGAGTTACGTCGATGCAAGCTTTTACATCGATCTAGATGACTCTAAGTCTCGATCTTGATCCATATTGAAAATGGGAGCAATTAGCTAGAGTAGCTCCATGCAAAGCATTGTAGACATAGAAATTTGTGAAATACATACGGATCTGAATGTTGCAGACCCGTAGACTAAACTTCTCTCACAATCAAAACATGACCACTCTTTGGGTGTTAATCACACATCGATGTGAACTATATTATTGACTCTAGTAAACCCTTTGGGTATTAGTCACATGGAGATGTGAACTAATCACATAAAGATGTGAACTAGATTATTGACTCTAGTGCAAGTGGGAGACTGAAGGAAATATGCCCTAGAGGCAATAATAAAGTTATTATTTATTTCCTTATATCATGATAAATATTTATTAGTCATGCTAGAATTGCATTAACCGGAAATATGATACATGTGTGAATACATAGACAAACAAAGTGTCACTAGTATGCCTCTACTTGACTAGCTCGTTGATCAAAGATGGTTATGTTTCCTAGCCATAGACATGAGTTGTCATTCGATTAACGGGATCACATCATTAGGAGAATGATGTGATTGACTTGACCCATTCCATTAGCTTAGCACCTGATCGTTTAGTTTGTTGCTACTGCTTTCTTCATGACTTATACATGTTCATATGACTATGAGATTATGCAACTCCCGTTTACCGGAGGAACACTTTGTGTGCTACCAAACTTCACAACGTAACTGGGTGATTATAAAGGTGCTCTACAGGTGTCTCCGAAGGTACTTGTTGAGTTGGCGTATTTCGAGATTAGGATTTGTCACTCCGATTGTCGGAGAGGTATCTCTGGGCCCACTCGAAAATGCACATCACTATAAGCCTTGCAAACATTATAACTAATGAGTTAGTTGCGAGATGATGTATTACAGAACGAGTAAAGAGACTTGCCGGTAACGAGATTGAACTAGGTATTGAGATACCGACAATCGAATCTCGGGTAAGTAACATACCGATGACACAGGGAACAACGCATGTTGTTATGCGGTTTGACCGATAAAGATCTTCGTAGAATATGTGGAGCCAATATGAGCATCCAAATTCCGCTATTGGTTATTGACCGGATACGTGTCTCGGTCATGTCTACATAGTTCTCGAACCCGTAGGGTCCGCACGCTTGAAGTTCGGTGACGATCGGTATTATGAGTTTATATGATTTGATGTACCGAAGGTAGTTCGGAGTCCCGGATGAGATCGGGGACATGACGAGGAGTCTCGAAATGGTCGAGACGTAAAGATCGATATATTGGACGACTATATTCGGACATCGGAAAGGTTCCAAGTGATTCGGGTATTTTCGGGGTACCAGGGAGTTACGGGAATACGAGGAAGAAGTAATGAGCCTCGTGGGCCAAGTGGTGGAAGAGAGGATGCAGGGCGCACGCCCCCCCCTAGCCCAAACCGAATTGGACTAGGGGGCCGGCCCCCCTTTCCTCCTTTTCCTCCCTCTCCTTCCTTCTCCCTCTCCTCCTTCCTTAATTTCCTCCTCCTAGTAGGAGTAGGAAAGGGGAGTCCTACTCCTACTAGGAGGAGGACTCCTCCTCCTAGTGCGCCTTACAGGGGCCGGCCGGCCTCCCCCCTTGCTCCTTTATATACGGGGGCAGGGGGCACCTCTAGACACACAAGTTGATCAGTTGATCTCTTCCAGCCGTGTGCGGTGCCCCCCTCCACCATAATCCACCTCTATCATATCGTAGCGGTGCTTAGGCGAAGCCCTGTGTTGGTAGCATCATCATCACCATCATCACGCCATCGTGCTGACGGAACTCTCCCATGAAGCTCTGCTAGATCAGAGTTCGTGGGACATCATCGAGCTGAACATGTGCAAAACTCGGAGGTGCCGTGCGTTCGGTACTTGGATCGGTCGGATCGTGAAGACGTACGACTACATCAACCGCGTTGTGCTAACACTTCTGCATTTGGTCTATGAGGGTACGTGGACACACTCTCCCCTCTCGTTGCTATGCATCACCATGATCCTGTGTGTGCGTAGGAAATTTTGAAATTACTATGTACCCCAACACCTCCGCAGCCTTTAGCATTGCGAAGAGCTCGGGAATCGTCTTATCCATCCCTTGCATATTATAGTTCATCATGAAGCTCTTATAGCTTGGTGGCAGTGATTGAAGAACTCTGTCAATGACACTATCAACTGGAAGATTAACTCCCAGCTGAGTCAAGTGATTATGGTACCCAGACATTCTGAGCATATGTTCACTGACAGAACTATTCTCCTCCATCTTGCAGCTGTAGAACTTATTGGAGACTTCATATCTCTCAATCCGGGCATTTGCTTGAAATATTAACTTCAACTCCTGGAACATCTCATATGCTCCATGACGTTCAAAACGTTGTTGAAGTCCTGGTTCTAAGCCGTAAAGCATGGCACACTGAACTAGTGAGTAGTCATCAGCTTTGCTCTGCCAGATGTTCACAACATCTGGCGTTCCTCCTGCAGCGGGTTTGGCACCCAACGGTGCTTCCAAGACGTAATTCTTTTGTGCATCAATGAGGATAATCCTCAAGTTACAGACCCAGTCTGTGTAATTGCTACCATCATCTTTCAACTTTGCTTTCTCAAGGAATGCATTAAAATTCTACGGAACAACAACACATGCCATCTATCTACAATAACATAGACAAGCAAAATACTATCAGTGTAACACCCTCAATGCGGCTATATCTCCCACGTGTCGAAGCACGACTTAGAGGCATAACCGCATTGAAAGCAATGTCGCAAGTGAGGTAATCTTCGCAAACAACCCATGTAATACATAAGGGAAAAGAGATACATAGTTGGCTTACAATCGTCACTTCACACAAAACATGAATAAAGCATTACATCATCCAAATACACTCAAGGTCCGACTACGGAACCAAAATAAAAGAAGAACCCCAAATGCAACAAGGTCCCCGATCGACCCCAACGGGGCTCCACTATTGATCAACTAGAACGAAACAACACAAAGGACAAGATCTTCATTGAGCTCCTCCTGAGCTTGGTTGCGTCATCTGCATGGACTCAACGGCACCTGCAAACTGGTTTTGGAAGTATCTGTGAGCCACGGGGACTCAGCAATCTCGCACCCTCGCGATCAAGACTATTTAAGCTTATGGGTAAGGTAAAGGTATGGGGTGGAGCTGCAGCAAGTGACTAGCATATATGGTGGCTAACATACGCAAATGAGAGCGAGAAGAGAAGGCAAAGCACGAACGAAGAACTATGATCAAGAAGTGATCCTATAGCAACCTACGTCAAGCATAACTCCAACACCGTGTTCACTTCCCGGACTCCGCCGGAAAGAGACCATCATGGTTACACACGCGGTTGATACATTTTAATTAAGGTCAACTTCAGGTTTTCTACAACCGTACATTAACAAATTCCCATCTGACCATAACCGCGGGCACGGCTTTCGAAAGTTCAAAACCCTACAGGGGTGTCCCAACTTAGCCCATCACAAGCTCTCACGGTCAACGAAGGATATTCCTTCTAGCGGGAAGACCCGACCAGACTCAGAATCCTGGTTACAAGACATCCTCGACAATGGTAAAACAAGTCCAGCAAGACCATCCGATGCGCCGACATCCCGATAGGAGCTGCACATATCTCGTTCTCAGGGCAACACCGGATAAGCAATTCGTACAACTAAAACCAGCCCTCGAGTCTCCCCGAGGTGGCGCTGCAAGGGGCTCTAGTTTGGACCAACACTTAGACAAGCATTGGCCCGGGGGGGTTTAAAATAAAGATGACCCTCGGGATGTGCGACTCCCAAGGGAAAAAAGGCTAGGTGGCGAATGGTAAAACCAAGGTTGGGCCTTGCTGGAGGAGTTTTATTCAAGGCGAACTGTCAAGGGGTTCCCATTATAACCCAACCACGTAAGGAACGCAAAATCCGGGAACATAACACCGATATGACGGAAACTAGGGCGGCAAGAGTGGAACAAAACACCAGGCATAAGGCCGAGCCTTCCACCCTTTACCAAGTATATAGATGCATTAATTAAATACGAGATATTGTGACATCCCAACAAGTGAACATGTTCCAACAAGGAACAACATCTCCATGTTCCAACAAGGAACAAACTTCAATCTTCACCTGCAACTAACAACGCTATAAGAGGGGCTGAGCAAAGCGGTAACATAGCCAAACAACGGTTTGCTAGGACAAGGTGGGTTAGAGGCTTGGTTTAACAACATGGGAGGCATGATAAGCAAGTGGTAGGTATTGCAACATAGGCATAGCAAAAGAGTGAGCAACTAGCAAGCAAAGATAGAAGTAATTTCGAGGGTATGGTCATCTTGCCTGAAATCCCGCAAGGAAGAAGAACGAGTCCATGAAGAAGACAAACGGACATAGCTGAACGGGTCCTCACAAACGCGACGTTAACGAAACCAACCCGAAGAAGCCACACCGGAACGAAGCACACAACATAGTAAACAACCAACACATGAACATGGCACGGTGCGCAAACAAGTATGATGCATGTCCGGTTTAAATATGCATGACATGGCAAAATGCACAAACAACACTACAACTTAAGTGGAGCTCAATATGCAACTCCGTTGCATATTGACGAAACACCACGTGACTTGTTTAGTTCGATCTTGTTTATGTACCCAACAATATTAAATGTTGTTAAACATGGCAAGAGGGTGAAGCAAATGAAAACTACCCATCTAGTCAAGGTTAAATGAGGCCGAAAACAACGAACAACAAATTCCGGTAACTCCTCATATGCATATATTAGGTTTGGTACTGTTCTGCCCTAAACATAATTTTAGAGTTATTAAACATCAAAAACAAGTGCACCATGTTAGACTAGGCATTTTTCTACCCCATTTACATATAAAGTTTATTAAGTTCGGAGCTACGGTTAATTAGTTATGAATTAAAGCATTTTAACATGGCATAGGAGCAAATTTAATCAAAAAACATTTTAAACATTTCAAACATAGATGAAAGTTGGATATTATGAATCTAGACAAAATTCTAAGCAAGTTTCATATATAAAACATTTTAATCCGATGCACAGTTGTGAAGTTATTAAATGCATGAAGCATGAGGGTTGTTCTGTAAAACTGTAAACCTCTGGATAAATGGCAAAATTCACAGGACCAGGAAAAAACAATACGGGCCGAAACTTGTTGGACCCAACAGGAGGAGAAAAAAAAGGAGGGGCACTGCTCACTTCGCTCCAGGGAGCTGGGCCTTGGCGCCTGTGCTGGGCCGGCCTTGGTGGATCGAATGAGGGGATGGAGGGGGCGTGGTCAACGCAGGCGCTGGGCTTGACTGTTGGTCGTCTCCTCGTATGGATGTAGAGCAACAGCGACAGTGGGGGTTCAGGGAACGACGGCGTGAAGCAGAGGAGCGGCGGGGATGGCGGGGCTCGGTGCGGATCCATGGCGTCGAGGCGCGGGCAAACTCTTCGCCGCGGTCACCGTCCTCGCGTGCATGTCGTGGGACTTGGCGAGTGGGGCGCAGCAACCTGAAGAGGCGGCGCCAATGGCAGGGAACTTGGGGGCGCCGGCGGCGTTGGTTGAAGGCTCCGGCGACGGGGACGACGGGAGGCGTCAGATCTGGGGTTGGGGAATCCATTCCTGGTGACAAGATGACCTGGCGCAGCGCGGGCTTGGAGATCCGGGCGGCGACGATGCGGTCCAAGGCGGCAGGGGCCTCCTGCTGGTCTTCGGAAGGAGCTTGTATCCCTGCGTCGACGAAGAGACCGGGAGGCTGCAGAAAACGAAGGACGATGGCGCGAGGTGGTGCGGCAGCGAGGCTGATCCGGCGCGGATCCGAAGGGTGGCGACAAGGACAATCGACGACCATGGCAGGCGGGTTCCCTGTGAAGAAGAAGAGAGCAAGGGGAGATCTGCGCGTAAGAGAGAGAGAGAGAAAGAAGGAAGGGAAAAGAGCAGGGGGAGGAAGGGCGCAGGGCACGGCCTGGTTCGGTGGTGGTAGTCGGCGTTAGCGTCTGGTACTCGGGCAAGGCGGTGCTGGTGGATCCAGGTGCTCGGAGACGAGCGAGCAGAGGAGGGGATCGATGGATATGATAGGCTTGGCACGGAATGCAAGGAGGAGGAGGGCATCAGGTGGCGGCACGGATGGACTGATGGGACAAACGGGCTAAAATCTAGGGATTAGTCTAGGGTTGCCACTATATATAGCAAGCCGGATAGGTTTAGGGGGGTAACTCGTCCCTCCGATCGTAATCAGACGGTCAGGAAAAATAGGCTAGGGAGTCCAAATGAGAAAACGGAGACGTTTTGTAGATGTTTGGGGATGATCCGGATGCAACGGTGACGACTGCCCGGTTCAGGTCCGGGACAATTTCGGACGCGCACGTGAGGGGTTCGATGCACTGTGCAGCAAGGGTTTCAGACCGTGCGGTCGCATCGGACAACTTCGGAAGCAAAGAGGGGAAGGAGGATGGCCTAGGTGGGCTGTGGCAGGGCTGAGAGGAGAGAAGAGAGAGGGGGGCATCTGTTTCCGGAGACCGAAAACGTCCGACATTAGACCGGCTATATTGCCGCGATAGTTATCTGTTGGGGCGTCAAACGGACTCCGAATGCGATGAAACTTGGCAGGCAGCCTACCTACACTATAACAAGACCGCATGCCAACTTTCACCCCATTCCGAGAACATTTTTCGGCCACTTATAAAATAATATTTCGGACGTGCTGCGGGTGCGTGCAAGTGTGTCTGGGCTCAGAACTAACAACGGAAGGAACTGGGAGACCCGGGCGAATACAAGTTTTGAAAACATGATGATGCATTGCACATGACACGCAAGCAATGGCAAGGCAACAACAGCAAATAACTGGACGACACCTGGCACATTGGTCTCGGGGCGTTACAATCAGGTACTAAGATCATGATAAATTTAAGTTCAATTGATCATATTACTTAAGAACTCCCACTTAGATAGATATCCCTCTAATCATCTAAGTGATCACGTGATCCATATCAACTAAAGCATAACCGATCATCACGTGAAATGGAGTAGTTTTCAATGGTGAACATCACTATGTAGATCATATCTACTATATGATTCACGCTCGACCTTTCAATCTCAGTGTTCCGAGGCCATATCTGCATATGCTAGGCTCGTCAAGTTTAACCCAAGTATTCGGTGTGTGTAAAACTGTCTTACACCCGTTGTAGATGAACATTGAGCTTATCACACCCGATCATCATGTGGTGTCTCGGCACGACGAACTCTAGCAACGGTGCATACTCAGGGAGAACACTTTTACCTTGAAATTTAGTGAGAGATCATCTTATAATGCTACCGTCAAACAAAGCAGGATAAGATGCATAAAGGATAAACATCACATGCAATCAATATAAGTGATATGATATGGCCATCATCATCTTGTGCCTTTGATCTCCATCTCCAAAGCACCGTCATGATCACCATCGTCACCGGCGCGACACCTTGATCTCCATCGTAGCATCATTATCGTCTCGCCATCAATTGCTTCTACGACTATCGCTACCGCTTAGTGATAAAGTAAAGAAATTACAGGGCGATTGCATTGCATACAATAAAGCGACAACCATATGGCTCCTGCCAGTTGTCAATAACTCTGTTACAAAACATGATCATCTCATACAATAAATATAGCATCATGTCTTGACCATATCACATCACAACATGCCCTGCAAAAACAAGTTAGACGTCCTCCATGTTGCAAGTTTTACGTGGCTGCTACGGGCTGAGCAAGAACCGTTCTTACCTACGCATCAAAACCATAATGATAGTTCATCAAGTTAGTGATGTTTTAACCTTCTCAAGGACCGGGCGTAGCCACACTCGGTTCAACTAAAGTTGGAGAAACTGATACCCACCAGCCACCTGTGTGCAAAACACGTCGGTAGAACCATTCTCGTGTAAGCGTACGCGTAATGTCGGTCCGGGCCGCTTCATCCAACAATACCGCTGAACCAAAGTATGACATGCTGATAAGCAGTATGACTTGTATCGCCCACAACTCACTTGTGTTCTACTCATGCGTATAACATCTATGCATAAACCTGGCTCTGATACCACTGTTGGGGAACGTTGTAATTCCAAAAAAATACCTACGCACACGCAAGATCATGGTGATGCATAGCAACGAGAGGGGAGAGTGTCGTCCACGTACCCTCGTAGACCGTTAAGCGGAAGCGCTATAACAACACGGTTGATGTAGTCACGATCGACCGACCCTCAGTACCGAACGTACGACACCTCCGCGTTCAGCACATGTTCAGCTCGGTGACGTCCAGCGAACTCACGATCCAGTAGAGCTCAAGGGAGAGTTTTGTCAGCACGACAACGTGGTGACGATGTTGATGAAGCTACCGTCGCAGGGCTTCTCCCAAGCACCGCTATGATATAACCGAGGTGGATTATGGCGGAGGGGGGCACCGCACACGGCTAAGAGATCAACCGATCAATTGTTGTGTCTCCAAGGGGTGCCCCCCTCCCCGTATATAAAGGAGGGAGAGGAGGAGGGGGCGGCCAAGAAGGAGGAGGCACGCTCAAGGGGGGCGATCTTACTCCAAGTAGGATTCCCCCTTCTTTCCTAGTCCTAGTAGGAGAGGGGAAGGAAGGGGAGGAGAAGAAGAAGGAAAGGGGGGGCCGCCCCCTAGTCCAATTCGGTTTGGTCTAGGGGGCCGTGCACCCCTAGCTGGCCGCCTCTCCTCTTCCTCCACTTGGGCCCATAAGGCCCAATAACCCCCCGGGAGGTTCCGGTAACCTCCCGGTTCTCCGGTATTTATCCGATAACCCCCGAAACACATCCGGTGTACGAATATAACCTTCCGATATATCTATCTTTATGTCTCGATCATTTTGAGACTCCTCGTCATGTATGTGATCACATCCGGGACTCCGAACTACCTTCGATACATCAAAACACAAAAACTCATAATACCGATCGTCACAGAACTTTAAGCGTGCGGACCCCTGCGGGTTCAAGAACTATGTAGACATGACCGAGACATGTCTCTAGTCAATAACCAATAGCGGAAACTGGTTGCTCATATTGGTTCCTACATATTCTACGAAGATCTTTATCGGTCAAACCGCATAACAACATACGTTGTTCCCTCTGTCATCGTTATGTTACTTGCCCGAGATTCGATCGTCGGTGTCTCAATACCTAGTTCAATCTCGTTATCGGCAAATCTCTTTACTCTTTCCATAATGCAACATCCCGCAACTAATTCATTAGTCACATTGCTTGCAAGGCTTATAGTGATGTGCATTACCGAGAGGGCCCAGAGATACCTCTCCGACAATTGGAGTGACAAATCCTATTCTTGATCTATGCCAACGCCACGAACACCATCGGAGACACATGTAGAGCACCTTTATAATCACCCAGTTATGTTGTGATGTTTGGTAGCACACAAAGTGTTCCTCCGGTAATCGGGAGTTGCATAATCTCATAGTCATAGGAACATGTATAAGTCATGAAGAAAGCAATAGTAGTAAACTAAAATGATCAAGTGCTAAGCTAACGGAATGGGTCAAGTCAATCACATCATTCTCCTAATGATGTGATCCCGTTGATCAAATAGCTACTCATGTCTATGGCTAGGAAACTTAACCATCTTTGATCAATGAGCTAGTCAAGTAGAGGCATACTAGTGACACTATGTTTGTCTATGTATTCACACATGTATTATGTTTCCGGTTAATACAATTCTAGCATGAATAATAAACATTTATCATGAAATAAGGAAATAAATAGTAACTTTATTATTGCCTCTAGGGCATATTTCCTTCACAATGTTCACCTCCATGCTTCTGATAGTGATCCCTTGTCTGATCTGGCGCATTATTGTCATCTTGTTGGGAGCCTTGTCTATCTAGTTGACACTCGGCCGGATATCTCATATCTTGTCCATATTTTGAGTCAGTTTGTTTTTGGCGCCACTTCGCTTCAGTATAGTCACATTCTTTGTGTTCTACGATATCTTCGTGGCACACTCTCTCACCATATTTTCTTTCCCCATTCCAGTTCATTATAGATTCGGGCCAATTTGGATGCTACGTGGGCCAGTGATACCCGGGATCTCAGTTCAGTTTGTGCTTACTGTGTTTTTCTTGGTGGTTCTCTTGTTACATGGAAGACGAAGAAACATACTACAATTTCTCATTCAAGTGCAGAGGCTGAGTTGCGAGCTATGACTCTTTTGACGATAAATAAATAGGTCCAGCGCAGCGGATCATGGGGCAGTCCGCTGCTTGAGGAATTTGGGCTCTGCTGCCGAGAATCGTCGGTTGTAACGACAACCTATCGTGCTCGCGAGGACGATGGTCACCCAGTGTGATGATGGGCGCTTAGTGTAGTGCCCGGATTCGGAGTGGCAGCCCTAGTGGGTCGCCTAGCGGTGCGCCGAGCTATGGGGCGGCTCGACGTTTAGCAGATCTAGGATCTAGTGTACAACTTAGTTGGTGGCAGTGGTGCTTAGTTGGTGTTCTCTCTGGTGGTGTGGTGGTCGAAATTTCGGAGTTTGCTGGAATCGGTGACAATTGTGGAAGTTTGGAAGTAGGCACAGGTCATGTGTGGCATTCCGGGTGAAAGCCCTATTCCAGGTCCGAGCTGGGGCTGATGATGGCGACGCCTTTGGGTGCCACCCACCACCGTGGAGGCATCGTTCGATGGAGCCGCGGCACTTTCCCTCGTCTATGAGTCTTCGAGAAACCCCAGATCCGTCTGGATCCATTGATGGCAGCGCTTCAAGCATCTTTCCCCTCCTTAGAGGCATCGATTTGGAGCCCCTCTACTTGCCGTCTAGCTAACGTCGTCCAGGGAAAAATGGTTCGTCTGTGGTGGTGTGATTGTCCTTCTTCTCTATTGTCGCCATCTTTTGGCGTGGTTTGGTGGTGCCAGAGCTTTCCTTCTGCGATCGGGTGGTGGGCATGCATGATGAATTGATCTGGGTGTGGACTCGGCTCATTGATGCCCTTCGGCTTTGTTGGCGGTGCTGTTTTTGTGATGTAGCCTCAGCTGCATGTGGCTCTTCATCCGGGTGTGGACTTGGCTGCTCATTGCCCTTCGGCTGCGCTAATAGCCTTGAGGCATCATGGATGGTCTCAGCTGATTGAAGGTCTTCGTCCCGGTGATGGTGTTTTTCCTGCAACCTCTCATTCACGAGGATGGGGAAGATAATGGCGCACAAGTTTTTTTCTCTTCTTTTCAGTGACTCTTTTTCTTTTTCGGTGTGTTATCTGGTGTGATCTATTCCTTCTCTTCCTTGTATTTCCCCTGTAATTTCCCTGCTCTGTCGGTCTTCTTAATGAATGAAAAATAGCACTGATACGTTTTGTCAAAAAAAATTGTCAATCCACATTTTGGAGTTCGATAAGTAGCAAAAATTAGCAGTGGTGTTTATCTTTTAGTTTCAGGCTGTTTATAATATGATTAGTATCTACGGCAGTGATGTGTTGGAGGGAGGAAAAAAACTTCGGAGTGAGAACCATTTTTCTGACCAAAAATGGCACAAAACAGTTCATCCGAGTGTGGACTTGGCTGCTCATTGCCCTTCGGCTGCGCTAATAGCCTTGAGTCATCATGGATGGTCTCAGCTGATTGAAGGTTTTCGTCCACGGTGATGGTGTTTCTCCTGCAACCTCTCATTCGCGGGGACGGGGAAGATAATGGCGCACAAGCTTTTTTTTCTCTTTTCTTTTCAGTGACTCTTTTTCTTTTTCGGTGTGTTATCTGGTGTGATCTATTCCTTCTCTTCCTTGTATTTCCCCTATAGTTTCCCTGCTCTGTCGGTCTTCTTAATGAATGAAAAATCGCACTGATACGTTTTGTTAAAAAAATTGTTAATATACATTTTGGAGTTCAATAAGTAGCAAAAATTAGCAGTGGTGTTTATCTTTTAGTTTCAGGCTGTTTATAATATGATTAGTATCTACGGCAGTGAGGTCCTGGAGGGAGGAAAGAGTTCACGAGGAGAACCATTTTTGACCAAAAATAATACAAAAACCATCGACGGGGAAGATAATGGCGCACAAGCTGTTTATAATATGATTAGTATCTACGGCAGTGAGGTCCTGGAGGGAGGAAAGAGTTCACGAGGAGAACCATTTCTATTCCTTCTCTTCCTTGTATTTCCCCTGTAGTTTCCCTGCTCTGTCGGTCTTCTTAATGAATGAAAAATAGCACTGATACGTTTTGTTAAAAAAATTGTTAATATACATTTTGGAGTTCAATAAGTAGCAAAAATTAGCAGTGGTGTTTATCTTTTAGTTTCAGGCTGTTTATAATATGATTAGTATCTACAGCAGTGAGGTCCTGGAGGGAGGAAAGAGTTCACGAGGAGAACCATTTTTGACCAAAAATAATACAAAAACCATCGACGGGGAAGATAATGGCGCACAAGCTTTTTTTCTCTTTTCTTTTCAGTGACTCTTTTTCTTTGACCAAAAATAATACAAAAACCATCGACTCCTAAAAGATAAACACCACGGAGTCCTTGATGAATGAAAAATAGCACTGATACGTTTTGTTAAAAAAATTGTTAATATACATTTTGGAGTTCAATAAGTAGCAAAAATTAGCAGTGGTGTTTATCTTTTAGTTTCAGGCTGTTTATAATATGATTAGTATCTACGGCAGTGAGGTCCTGGAGGGAGGAAAGAGTTCACGAGGAGAACCATTTTTGACCAAAAATAATACAAAAACCATCGACGGGGAAGATAATGGCGCACAAGCTGTTTATAATATGATTAGTATCTACCGCAGTGAGGTCCTGGAGGGAGGAAAGAGTTCACGAGGAGAACCATTTCTATTCCTTCTCTTCCTTGTATTTCCCCTGTAGTTTCCCTGCTCTGTCGGTCTTCTTAATGAATGAAAAATAGCACTGATACATTTTGTTAAAAAAATTGTTAATATACATTTTGGAATTCAATAAGTAGCAAAAATTAGCAGTGGTGTTTATCTTTTAGTTTCAGGCTGTTTATAATATGATTAGTATCTACAGCAGTGAGGTCCTGAAGGGAGGAAAGAGTTCACGAGGAGAACCATTTTTGACCAAAAATTGTTAATATACATTTTGGAGTTCAATAAGTAGCAAAAATTAGCAGTGGTGTTTATCTTTTAGTTTCAGGCTGTTTATCTTTTAGTTTCAGGCTGTTTATAATATGATTAGTATCTACAGCAGTGAGGTCCTGAAGGGAGGAAAGAGTTCACGAGGAGAACCATTTTTGACCAAAAATTGTTAATATACATTTTGGAGTTCAATAAGTAGCAAAAATTAGCAGTGGTGTTTATCTTTTAGTTTCAGGCTGTTTATAATATGATTAGTATCTACAGCAGTGAGGTCCTGGAGGGAGGAAAGAGTTCACGAGGAGAACCATTTTTGACCAAAAATAATACAAAAACCATCGACAGGGAAGATAATGGCGCACAAGCTTTTTTTTATCTTTTCTTTTCAGTGACTCTTTTTCTTTGACCAAAAATAATACAAAAACCATCGACTCCGCTGGGGATCGAACCCAGAATCTCTGGTTTCGTAGACCAGCGCCTTATCCATTGGGCCACGGAGTCCTTGACGAATGTGCACAAATGGTAAACTTACTCGATTAGACAGCAGTGACCGAGTCATTATGCGGATTAGTGAGGGCATCTCTGTGATCACTTGGCAAGCAGACCTGACATTACACTGAACCAATTGTAACCTTAGAATGCAGCTGCTCCTGTTGTTACACGGCCGCGGCAAGGCCACATCAAGATGGATCTGACCAGGCATACCACCACTAAACGTGTCACTTCACAGTATATTATAGCTACAAAAACTGAACGATTGTTTCACCGCGGTTTCGATGTGTCGACGCGATTCATGCACAGCCGGCCGTTGGATTGGTACTAACAATATATGGAGCTCCAGGTAAGTTTATTTACATGCTTTTATGTATAGTGGAGTACTTATTACTTACAAACATTAATCTGCTAGCAATCAAGATGGACTTTATTTTTCTAAAAACGCACTACAAACCTGAAGATATTATCTTGTGTTTATGCAGATAATAATATTTCATTTATTCATAAAAAATGACATCATAGAACTTGTGCAGTCAATTTTCTAACTTTGACTAGTTAGTTACGCATGCGTTGCAATCAGGGCATACATATTCTAGTGGCTCAATATTAATCATGCTTATCTTCTTGTTGTTTACCACTAAATCACTTTTCTTCTTCGCCTTGTCCTTTGTCCACACTTTTTCCGCCATAAAAGTTCAAGTTTGCTCGCCACCCCTGCTAATGGTGAATCCAGTTCGCAATCCTACTCTCTCTCCCTCTCTGTTTCTAACAAAGTGAAGGAGCATTCTTCTACTCCAGGGAAAAGAGATATTTGGGTTCGTCCAAAAAATCACATGCATATTGGCAAAAAAAAATTCATCAACTCCTCATCTGAGATCAAAGGACTTCTTATTAGCGGCTGTATAGAGAGTTGCAAAACAATTAGCAAAATAAAAAATCATGTTATATCCATTCCAATGGCGGTCTTCATTATTTGGGCACAATATTTTGTGAAGAAAATATGTGAAAAGAGAGATCAACAAAAAGAAATACTTGATGTAGAGCTACCACAGAGACGAGGATAAGCACAAGTTCAAAAGTGCTACTACATCCAAAGAAGATCATATCTCAGAGCAAGAAACACTACAACATAATTGTACTATTTCGGCTCATCCTCATGGAAAAGAAGACAAACTATTAGCTTTCATCCAAGACGTCAGCATCATTCATTCTCTGTAAACATGGCATGGTCAATGCATAGCCTTATGATGATGTCCCGTGTGCCATGTAGGATCGGATCAAGGAAATTCGGTTTGGATAAGGAAGCGGGATCCTCTACCAGAGGTGGGTGCTTGGGAAGATAACGTGTGGTTCAATGTAAAAGGCTGAAAAAGTTGAAATGAAGAGTAGAGATGCATATGTATTAAAGTTTCTATTTTCTATTTCTTAATGAGGCCCACCAGTAGTAGCTTGCGTTGGGGAGAAAAAAAATCGATGTAGTTGCATCAAACTATTTTTTTCTGAGGCATCTGTATCCAAATACACATTAAAACTTAATCTCCAAGACGTCAGCATCATTCCAAATAAGCTGAGAGCCTGAACCTCAACCTTCTGTTTTGTTCACAACATAGTCTCCAACTCCTTTTTCCACCCTTCATTTTGCTTCATAGTCTCCCTTTCGGACCTTGATACTACTAGTGGACCCGTTGCGCCAAATGGCGCAGAGGCACACTAAAATCATGTTCGCAATGAAACAAAATCCCATGGTTTAATCCCCCTCTAATAAGAAACACTATGAAATGGTTTTTTATAATGATATGAATATACACGGCTTAACTTAATGTATAGAGTCTAATTTAAAAAAACATGTCTTGGTATGAAAAAATCAAATAGAATTGTTTTTCAAAATCTGTACAATAAGTGTTTTGGAAAGGTTTGTCTTTCTCCGTAAAAATAGGTTTTAGCAACAACTTAGGCGTAGAGTGAGTCTCATTTATAACCATAAGCACATTGAAAATACTTGTATTTGTTAGTAACTTTAAGTATGAGCAACCACTCAGGGTACCGACACAAACCATTTTAATAAAAAATTAATAAGGATTTTTTCTTTGCAAATATATACGAAAGCATGCGCATTTTATAATCAATCACATTTTCAAACATGAGACTAGAGTAGCTAACACTTTGCATTTAAGATAGCATATATGAGATAGGAATGAAGATTTGGTTCTTTAGGGATTCACCAGACTTCAGTATACACATACACAAACCAAACAAAATTAGATCAGTGGGTCCAAATAGTTGAGCCTGCAATTAGAAAGTTCGAGTAGTAGTAAACTTGCATTAGAAAAGATATAAACATAGGTGACACAATAAAATGTACTCACTACATGATATAATTTACTCAATTAGATAGTATAATTTGGTTCTATACAAAAAGACATTTCCTCTTTTGTGTAAATATCCTAGAGGCCACCCCCTTGTGATGAGCTCTTTGTCCTTTTGAGTTGAATGGCACAGCTCCTGCCCTTTGTGGCAAAGAAAGGACTCTGCAATACCCATCAATCAAGAGAAGAAGATAATGTGATGCATTTCAACCTGTGCAGAAGTATGTAAAATCCATACATGCTAGCTACATACTGTCATAACCTCGCAAAACATAGGTAGCTGCTGAGAGGCCTTGTACAAAATAATTCACAATTGGCAACAAAGAAGAATGCCATCCGTTGCCTACACAGCCATAAAACAAGTGGCAGAAGACCAACTAGAATTAGGTTTTGCCATGCAGTTCATGAGCTAAAGTTGAGCATAATATAAGTAAATTGGCCCCAAGCAATACAACAACTTTTATAAAGATGTACATTTATGGAGAGTAAAAAAGAAGAGGTAAAACAACCAGTTCAGATTGGGTGAAAAATTGGTTCCATCGTCGCAGACTGATATAAGGATTAAAAATAGATTAAAGAACTAGATGATGATATTTTGTTTGGCATGGAGAGAAGTGAACACACTTGTCAATGCTTTATTGCTAAGTTGAATTTACCAAATGGGCGACATAATCAACCAACTGATCGATATTGTAGCTGATATGCCCTTGCTCGGGCTGGAGCTTTCTTTGAAGAAAGGAAGGCCCACAGAATGAAAACGGGGTCGCTAACTTGACGATCTTTCCCTCCAATTCATTGGATCTCAACAAACACACCGCAAAAAGAGTTATATCAAATAGATCTTCAAGAAGATCGAGGAGAACTTTGTATTGAGATCCAAAGAGAGAGAAGAAGCCATCTAGCTAATAACTATGGACCCGAAGGTCTGTGGTAAACTACTCACACATCATCGGAGGGGCCATGGAGTTGATGTAGAGGCCCTCCGTGATCAATGCCCCCTCCGGTGAAGCTCCAGAAAAGGCCCCAAGATGGGATCTCTTGGATACAGAAGGTTGCGGCGGCGGAAATAGGATTTCGTGGTGCTCCTGGATGTTTTCGGGGTATGTGAACATATATAGGAGGAAGAAGTAGGTCGGTTGAGCAACGAGGGGCCCACGAGTGGGGAGGGCGCGCCCCCCTGCCTCGTGGCCTCCTCGGTTGTTTCTTGACGTTCACTCCAAGTCCTCTGGATCACGTTTGTTCCAAAAATCACGCTCGCGAAGGTTTCATTCCGTTTGGACTCCGTTTGATATTCCTTTTCTGCGAAGCACTGAAATAGGCAAAAAAACAGCAATTTGGGTTGGGCCTCCGGTTAATAGGTTAGTCCCAAAAATAATATAAAAGTGTAAAAGAAAGCCCATTAACATCCAAAACAGATAATATAATAGCATGGAACAATCAAAATTATAGATACGTTGGAGATGTATCAGCATCCCCAAGCTTAATTCCTGCTCGTCCTCGAGTAGGTAAATGATAAAAACATGATTTTTGATGTGAAATGCTTTCTAGAATATTCTTCAATCTATTTTTCTCTATTGTGGCATGAATATCCAGATCCGAAATATTCAAGATAAAAGTTTATTGTTGACATAAAAATAGTAATACATCAAGTATGTTAATCAAGCAATTATGTCTTATCAAAATACCATAGCCAAAGAAAACTTATCCCTACAAAGTCATATAGTTTGGCCATGCTTCATTTTCGTCACACAAAATGCTCTCATCATGCACAACCCCGATGACAAGCCAATCAATTGTTTCTTACTTAGCCTTTTCAAACCCTTTCAACTTTTACACAATATATGAGCGCGAGCCATGGACATAGCACTATGGGTGGAATAGAATATGATGATTGAGGTTATGTGAGAAGATAAAAGGGAGAAGGTCTCACATTGACGCGGCTAATCAATGGGCTATGGAGATGCCCACCGATTGTTGTCAATGCAAGGAGTAGGGATTGCCATGCAACATATGCACTAGAGCTATAAATATATGAAAGCACATCAAAGAAACTAAGTGGTTGTGCATCCAACTCGCTTGCTCATGAAGACCTAGGGCATTTGAGGAAGCCCATCATTGAAATATACAACCCAAGTTTTTTTTGAGAATCAGTACAGACACAAGCGCTCATATACACGCACATACACTCACCCCTATGAATGCACACATGCACACCCTACCCCTATGAGCACCTCCGAGAGACTGAGCCGGCATATCATCTTGAAATTTATGAAGTCACCGTAGGCGCCTCGTCGTCGATGGGAATGTCTCCTCCCACTGAAAGCGCATCACCGGAAATCCTGAAATAAATCTAGGAATAATGCGAGCACCAGGATTTGAACCCTGGTGGGTTGGGGATACCACTGTCCACCTAACCATCTCAACCACAGGTTTACAAGCCAAGTTCTATAATGTAAAATTCCCACTAGTATATGAAAGTGACAACATAGGAGACTCTCTATCATGAAGATCATGGTGCTACTTTGAAGCACAAGTGTGGAAAAAAGGATAGTAATATTGTCCCTTCTCTCTTTTTCTCTCATTTTTTTATTTTGGCTTTCTTTTTTTTCTTTTCTTTTGGCCTCTTTTTCTTTCTTTTTTTCGTCCGGAGTCTCATCCCGACTTGTGGGAGAATCATAGTCTCCATCATCCTTTCCTCACTGGGACAATGCTCTAATAATGATGATCATCACACTTCTTTTTACTTACAACTCAAGAATTACAACTCGATACTTAGAACAAAATATGACTCTATGTGAATGCCTCCGGCGGTGTATCGGGATTGCGATGAATCAAGAGTGACATATATGAAAAAATTATGAACAGTGGCTTTGCCACAAATACGATGTCAACTACATGATCATGCAAAGCAATATGACAATGATGATGCGTGTCATAATAAATGGAACGGTGGAAAGTTGCATGGAAATATATCTCAGAATGGCTATGGAAATGCCATAATAGGTGAAGGAAATATGCCCTAGAGGCAATAATGAAGTTATTATTTATTTCCTTATTTCATGATAAATGTTTATTATTCATGCTAGAATTGTATTAACCGGAAACATAATACATGTGTGAATACATAGACAAACATAGTGTCACTAGTATGCCTCTACTTGACTAGCTCGTTAATCAAAGATGGTTAAGTTTCCTAGCCATGGACATGTGTTGTCATTTGATGAACGGGATCACATCATTAGAGAATGATGTGATGGACAAGACACATCCATTAGCTTAGCATAATGATCGTTCAGTTTTATTGCTACTACTTTTTTCATGACTTATACATGTTCCTCCGACTATGAGATTATGCAACTCCCGAATACCGAAGGAACACCTTGTGTGCTATCAAACATCACAATGTAACTGGGTGATTATAAAGATGCTCTACAGGTGTCTCCGATGGTGTTTGTTGGGTTGGCATAGATCGAGATTAGGATTTGTCACTTAGTCTATCGGAGAGGTATCTCTGGGCCCTCTCAGTAATGTGCATCACTATGAGCCTTGCAAGTAATGTGACTAATGAGTTAGTTGCAGGATGATACATTACAGAACGAGTAAAGAGAATTCTGGTAACGAGATTCAACTAGGTATGATGATACCGACGATCGAATCTCGGGCAAGTAACATACCGATGACAAAGGGAATGACGTATGTTGTTATGCGGTTTGACCGATAAAGATCTTCGTAGAATATGTAGGAGCCAATATGAGCATCCAGGTTCTTCTATTGGTTATTGACCGGAGATGTGTCTCGGTCATGTCTACATAGTTCTCGAACCCGTAGGGTCTGCGCGCTTAACGTTCGATGATGATTTATATTATGAGTTATGTGATTTGATGTACCGAAGGTTGTTCGGAGTCCCGGATGAGATCACGGTCATGACGAGGAGTCTCGAAATGGTCGAGACATAAATATCGATATATTGGAAGGCCGATTTGTTATTTGATCTATGGTAACGATTTGTTTAGGCGAAGCCCTGCTGCGGTAATGATTTGTTTAGGCGAAGCCCTGCTGCGGTAACTTTGTCAACATCGTCACCACGCCGTCGTGCTGACGAAACTCTTCCCCGAGCTCTACTGGATAGTGAGTTCATGGGACGTCACCGAGCTGAACGTGTGCTGAACGCGGAGGTGCCGTACGTTCAGTACTGAGGATTGGTCGATCGTGAAGACGTACGACTACATCAACCATGTTGTCATAACGCTTCCGCTTAACGGTCTACGAGGGTGCGTGGACAACACTCTCCCCTCTCATTGCGATGCATCACCATGATCCTATGTGTGCGTAGGAGAATTTTTGAAATTACTACGTTCCCCAACAATGGCATCTGAGCTAGGTTTTATGTGTAGATGTTATATGCACGAGTAGAACACAAGTGAGTTGTGGGTGATACAAGTCATACTGCTTACCAGCATGTCATACTTTGATTCGGCGCATTGTTGGATGAAGCGGCCCGGACTGACATTACGCGTACGCTTACGCGAGACTGGTTCTACCGACGTGCTTTGTACACAGGTGGCTGGCGGGTGTCAGTTTCTCCAACTTTAGTTGAACCGAGTGTGGCTACGCTCGGTCCTTGAGAAGGTTAAAACAACACTAACTTGACGAACTATCATTGTGGTTTTGATGCGTAGGTAAGAACGGTTTCTTGCTCAGCCCGTAGCAGCCACGTAAAACTTGCAACAACAAAGTAGAGGACGTCTAACTTGTTTTGCAGGGCATGTTGTTATGTGATATGGTCAAGACATGATGCTATATTTTATTGTATGAGATGATCATGTTTTTGTAACCGAGTTATCGGCAACTGGCAGGAGCCATATGGTTGTCGCTTTATTGTATGCAATGCAATCGCCCTGTAATTGCTTTACTTTATCACTAAGCAGTAGCGACAGTCGTAGAAGCAATAGTTGGCGAGACGACAACGATTCTACAATGGAGATCAAGGTGTCGCACCGGTGATGATGGTGATCAGGATGGTGCTTCGGAGATGGAGATCACAAGCACAAGATGATGATGGCCATATCATATCACTTATATTGATTCCATGTGATGTTTATCTTTTATGCATCTTATTTTGCTTTGATTGACGGTAGCATTATAGGATGATCTCTCACTAAATTTTAAGATAAAAGTGTTCTCCCTGAGTATGCACCGTTGCCAAAGTTCATCGTTCCCAGACACCACGTGATGATCGGGTGTGATAAGCTCTACGTCCATCTACAACGGGTGCAAGCCAGTTTTGCACACGCAGAATACTCAGGTTAAACTTGATGAGCCTAGCATATGCAGATATGGCCTCGAAACACTAGAGACCGAAAGGTCGTGCGTGAATCATATAGTAGATATGATCAACATAATGATGTTCACCATTGAAAACTACTCCACTTCACATGATGATCGGTTATGGTTTAGTTGATATGGATCACGTGATCACTTAGATGATTAGAGGGATGTCTATCTAAGTGGGAGTTCTTAAGTAATATGATTAATTGAACTTTAATTTATCATGAACTTAGTCCTGATAGTATTTGCATATCTATGTTGTAGATCAATAGCTCGCATTATTTCTTCCCTATGTTTTATATGTGTTCCTAGAGAAAACTAAGTTGAAAGATGATAGTAGCAATGATGCGGACTGGGTCCGTGATATGAGGTTTATCCTCATTGCTGCACAGAAGAATTATGTCCTTGATGCACCGCTAGGTGATAGACCTATTGCAGAGCAGATGCAGACGTTATGAACGTTTGGCTAGCTCAATATGATTACTACTTGATAGTTTAGTGCACCATGCTTAACAGCTTAGAATCGGGACTTCAAAGACGTTTTGAACGTCATGGACCATATGAGATGTTCCAGGAGTTGAAGTTAATATTTCAAGCAAATACCCAAGTTGAGAGATATGAAGTCTCCAACAAGTTCTATAGCTAAAAGATGGAGGAGAATAGCTCAAGCAGTGAGCATGTGCTCAGATTGTCTGGGTGCTACAGTCGCTTAAATCAAGTGGGAGTTAATCTTCCAGATAAAATAGTGATTGACAGAATTCTCTAGTCACCATCACCAAGTTAGTAGAACTTCATGATGAACTATAGTATGCAAGGGATGATGTAAATGATTCCCGAGCTTTTCATGATGATGAAATCGATGAAGGTAGAAATCAAGAAAGAGCATCAAGTGTTGATGATTAACAAGACCACTAGTTTCAAGAAAAGGGCAAAGGGGAAGAAAGGGAACTTAAAGAAGAACAACAAGCAAGTTGCTGCTTGCTACCTCTTCAGCACTGCGTTTGTTTTCCCTTGAAGAGGAAAGGGTGATGCAGCAAAGTAGCGTAAGTATTTCCCTCAGTTTTTGAGAACCAAGGTATCAATCCAGTAGGAGGCTACGCGTGAGTCCCTCGTACCTACACAAAACAAATAAATCCTCGCAACTAACGCGATAAGGGGTTGTCAATCCCTACACGGCCACTTACGAGAGTGAGATCTAATAGATATGATAAGATAATATTTTTGGTATTTTTATGATAAAGATGCAAAGTAAAATAAAAGGGCAATGAAAATAACTAATTGTTGAAAGATTAATATGATGAAGATAGACCCGGGGGCCATAGGTTTCACTAGTGGCTTCTCTCAAGAGCATAGGTATTTTACGGTGGGTGAACGAATTACTGTTGAGCAATTGACAGAATTGAGCATACTTATGAGAATATCTAGGTATGATCATGTATATAGGCATCACGTCCGAGACAAGTAGACCGACTTCTGCCTGCATCTCCTACTATTACTCCACTCATCGACCGCTATCCAACATGCATCTAGAGTATGAAGTTCATGAAAACAGAGTAACACATTAATCAAGATGATATGATGTAGAGGGATAAATTCATGCAATATGATAAAAAACCCATCTTGTTATCCTCGATGGCAACAATACAATACATGCCTTGCTGCCCCTACTGTCACTGGGAAAGGACACCGCAAGATTGAACCCAAAGCTAAGCACTTCTCCCATTGCAAGAAAGATCAATCTAGTAGGCCAAACCAAACTGATAATTCGAACAGACTTGCAAAGATAACCAATCATACATAAAATAATTCAGAGAAGATTCAAATATTGTTCATAGATAATCTTGATCATAAACCCACAATTCATCGAACTCAACAAACACACCGCAAAAAGAAGATTACATCGAATAGATCTCCACAAGAGAGGGGGAGAACTTTGTATTGAGATCCAAAAAGAGAGAAGAAGCCATCTAGCTAATAACTATGGACCTGAAGGTCTGAGGTAAACTACTCACACTTCATCAGAGAGGCTATGGTGTTGATGTAGAAGCCCTCCATGATGGAGGCCCCCTCCGGCGGAGCTCCGGAATAGGCCCCAAGATGGGATCTCGTGGATACAGAAAGTTGCGGCGGTGGAATTAGGGTTTTGGCTCCGTATCTGATCGTTTGGGGGTACGTAGGTATATATAGGAGGAAGGAGTACGTCGGTGGAGCAATAGGGGCCCACGAGGGTGGAGGGCGCACCTGGGGGGGGGGGGGAGTAGGCGCGCCCCCTACCTCGTGGCCACCTCCTTTATTTCTTGACGTAGGGTCCAAGTCTCCCGGATCATGTTCGGTGAGAAAATCATGTTCCCAAAGGTTTCATTCCGTTTGGACTCCGTTTCATATCCCTTTTCTTCGAAACCCTAAAATAGGCAAAAAAATAGCAATTCTGGGCTGGGCCTCCGGTTAATAGGTTAGTCCCAAAAATAATATAAAAGTGGATAATAAAGCCCAATAATGTCCAAAATAGTAGATACTATAGCATGGAGAAATCAAAAATTATAGATACGTTGGAGACATATCAAGCATCCCCAAGCTTAATTCCTGCTCGTCCTCGAGTAGTGTCGTGGAATTGTCACGGCAGATGTCCTCTTGCAAGGACTTAATCATGGAGCCATCGCAGCTAGGAAGCTTGAAGGGGTTAATCGGGACAAAGGACACGCGAGGTTTATACTAGTTCAGCCCCTTACGGTGAAGGAAGGCCTATGTCTAGTTGGGTTGGAATTACTTGAGGTTTCGATGACCAGGGAGCGAGATACACTATGCCCGGTTCTCGATTTGTTGTTTTTCTCTCCTAAGCCGCCAGCGGGTCGTCCCCTTATATACACGGGTCGACGCCCTACGGCTTACAGAATCCCGGCCGGCTCATAAACAGTGTCCGGCTCGGTGACTAGTTACTTCTACCTTACAATACAAGTCACGCCCTCATGGCGGTTTATCACCATGGGCCATAAATCGCCTGTGGGCCTTTAGACCCTTTACTGAACCACCATCTTCACGTCTTAGTCTTGGGCTTCAGATGGGCTTCTCTTTGCGTAACCCGGCCCCTCCTAGGCGGCTTACGTAAATAGTTATACCCCCAACATTAGGCCCCAGATTGATTTGAACCGGTTCATGTCAATCTTTAAAAACCTTATGAACTGGCCTTCAGTCTTCTGTTTTGTGCGGAAACTTTAACCCGCCGTGACGTCATCATCTGGATCCGGGTTAAATCTCCGTGACGTCATCTTCAATAGAACTCATATTTTATTCCATCATATCCTCCAACGGATCTTTGCCTTTACTGACCATCCCAAAAATTGAGGCGTCGGGGTTGTTGTAAAATGATATTCCGTCTCCTCATTTCTCGCGCCGTCTTGGTCGGCCCCTCCTTATAAATGGATGCAACCTAGGTCTTTTTCATTTCCTTCAGTTGTCTTCCTCCTCGCACCTCCTTCTTTGCTGCTCAAGCTCCGCCGCCGTCGACCCCCTCGTCTTCACCGACTCAGGCCGCTGCATCACCCTGAACTTGACCAGAAAACGACGGCGACCCTCCGCAGTTCTTCCCCATCTGTGAGTTCCTCTTTTCCCCCTTCTCAGATCTGCATTGAAACCGTCTTGAGTTCATCGTCGTTCATCGCCGCCCGACGCAAACTTCCATTAGCTCTCACCTCCAATGCCTTGTTTAGATTATAAAAACAACTTAGAACTGCTGCGGAAAATGTTTGTGCTTATCCTGTATGAGAACAGATCTCATTTCCCTTGTTTTGGAAGCCTTCCGCGAGTATATGAACTTCTTTGTACTTGTTTTAGATCTAGAAATATTTTCCTTGCCAGAGCATCGTTTGATCCAAAATAATGATGGCAACTTTTGAAACCTGTTTGTTCCACCCTTAGCCAAAAAACTGCGTCTGTTGACTCTTTTCAGCCACAGTAGTCCGCGTAGCCGGTTTAAGATAATGCCGGCTGTCAGCACCGCTTGCCTCTGGCGACTTAAGAAAACCTTAATCATCTTTAATACCTGCAACTGTTAAACATTATCACATAGTTACCTGCATGTCATTAGCCCCCTTATTAAGCCGCCATCTTAAATAACCCAATAATGTTTATTCTCCGGGTTATAATGAATCGGAAAAATTTCCTTTATCTTGTTGTAGGCTTCAATTGACCCAATGGCACCCAAAGCTGTTAAACCTCCGGTTACCTACAACTGGGTCCCATCCATGGTTACAGAGAACAAACTGTCAGAGTTTGTAAAGTCTGGCCATCTGCCCAAGAAGGATGTCATGTCTTATCATGCTCCTGAACCGTCTGAAGAGAAACCTCAACCCAAGGAAGGGGAGGTGATCATTTTTACCGATCACATGAGCCGGGGATTTGCTCCTCCCGGTTCAAAATTCTTTAGAGACGTTCTGCATTTATTTGACTTAAGACCTCAAGACATCGGGCCCAATTCCGTGTCAAATATCTGCAACTTCCAAGTTTTCTATGAGGTCTACCTTGGAGAAGAACCCATCCTACTTTTGTTCAGGGAGTTGTTCTATTTGAACCAACAGAATGAGCGCGCCAACGGACCTAGTCTAGAACTTGGTGGCATCTCGATTCAACGACGGAGAGACTGCCTTTTCCCTTATTCTGAACTGCCGAGTCATCCAAAGGATTGGAACCAAACGTGGTTCTACTGCCAGGACACTTCTCTGGCTGGTGAAAACCCGCTGCCCGGCTTCCGCGCCTTGTGCCTTGAATCCAACCACCTGCTGCCGGACAAGTTGACTGCTATTGAGCGTCTGTCACTCACCCCCACTAGTAAGAAAATCAAAGCTCTTTTGGGAAATGGTTTAGATGGCATCGACCTGGTCCGAGTCTGGGTTGCTTGGCGAGTGATTCCGTTAAGCCGCCGCCGCAGCTTAATGTGTACTTACTCAGGCGAAAAGGATGACCCACTGCGTCATAGTCCTGACGACTTACCAGATGATGCGGTGGAAGCTACAACCCAGTCTTTGCTGAAAGAAAACACGGTGACTAGTAATGCCTTTGGCTTACTTCCTTTCTGCAAGAAGAACCCGGCCCCTCCAGTGAGTTATCATCCTCCACAATTATCTTTATTATGTTATACCTTACCTTTACTCATAACCCTTTATCCTTATTCATAGGCAAATAGCGACTTCTGGAAGGTCAAGTATGACCATGAGGCTGCCAAACAAGCCAGAGCAGCGAAACGAGCTGAAAGAAGAACCGCTAAGACTGGAACTTCAAGAAAGAGGAAACCCAGTGCCTCAGATATGATGAAACTGGATGATACTGAGGATGATGGAGAAGAGGTAACTCCTAATTCCTCTGACTCTTTTATCATCATGTTATTGACATTAATTCCTTTCAGGGGGATACAGGCAACAACCAAGCTGTTGAAGAGGTAACTATAATCTCCTCCGACTCAGAGCCTTTACCGAGGTTGAAAATCCGAAGAGTGACCCGGAAAGTAAGATTTTCACATCCTTTAGCTTACCAAGACCCTCAATTTCTTTTGAAGCGACAGATTTATGAGAGCCGAAGGCAGACCCGGACCAGCCAAGACGCGGAACTCTCCTCCGGCTTACCTGATGTGACCAGGAAATGCTAGGCTAAGGTTATCTCTGATTTACGCCTTTTTTCCTTTGGCGGGTTTCATTCGTCAGCCTCTCAATTCTTCTGACTCCAACTATCAAGATATTTCACCTTCCTCTGGTGAGTCTATGCAGTCCAACATGCCAGCCTTCAAAACTGCTCCCGGGTAATATGAACTTGTTGTACCTTATGCCTTATTTTACTCATATTTTTTGCATTTAACCTGTCTACCTTTTCCATAGTGTGCAAGTAAAACCCAGCAAAAGGGAAAAAAATAATAAGCCGCCCCAAGAGCCGGTTGTGACTGAACCAGAGCTGGGCACAGCTGCTCCTGACGCCTCTGCTAATGAGTCGCCGCCTCAACCATCTCATGATGTTCCTATATCTTCCTCTGACCCGCCTACTGAGCAAACCCTCAATGATTCTGGTAACCCGGAGGCTCCTAGCCCCGCCAAGGCAAATGATCCAGAAGTTGAGATTCTCAAGACTCAGTTTGTTGAGCCGGCACAGCCAACTGTACTTGCCAAGTGTTCTAAAGAGGAATTGGTAGAACGCCGAAAGGCCAAGATGGACGTCACTGACTATACTCATTTGAGTATTGGAGAGATCGTCTCTGGCTATATCAATCAAGTACATAGCAGCTGTGACCTGGAAATTGACATGGTGAAGCAGATACAGCAAAAATCTGAGGTATGACTTATGCTAGCTTTCTTTAACCATACTTACTGTAACAACCCCAAGTCTATTGCTTATAAGTAAATATGCTGTATACTTTAGAAAATTGCCTAGCACTACTTATCCGGCTTAGGAAAAAGACATTTAACCCGGTTGTAGCACTTGCAATACACATTAGCCCCCAAGTGCCAAACATCTTTGCTTGCAAAGTGCTTGGGACTTAATTTCCATGAGCCAGAGTAGTAATTGAAAGTTCTTCAGTATACATAGCCCCCAAGTGTCAAGTACCTTTGCTTGCAAAGTGCTTGGGACTTAATATTATTTACCGTAATCTTGACTACTATCCGGTGCAATGCAGGCCATCCTAAGTCAATTTGAATCGGAGATTGTTGACCTGAAGAACCGCATGGCAGCCCAGGAGATTGAAACTCAAAAGGCTAACTCCAAATTTGATTTCAGCGTCTCTGAACAAGAGAAGCTGAAGAAAAATTTTGAATCGGAGAAGAAAATTTGGGCTGATGAAAAGGCCACACTGGTGACCTGAGCCGAGACAACAAAGGCATCGCTTGCGGAAGCAACGGCCGAACTGTCCGACTTAAAGCGCCAGATATCTCGAATGGTCTCATCAATCTTTGGTGAGTGACTTACTCAAACCTTAAATGACCATTTCAATTGTTTCCTCTGACTCACCTTATGCTTAATAACGCAGGCCCCAGGAGTACAAATCTCAAGTAGAACATGTTGATCAAGCTGAAGGCGGTTTATACTCTGGTGGAACAGCTCTACACCGGGTCACAACATGCTCTGGCCGTTGTGGCTTTATCAAATGATGTTCCCTATCTCCTGCAAGATGTGCTGAAGCGGCTTGCTGTGCTACCTCAGCGAATCCAAGAGTTAAGACGAGCATCTGCAAGAGCTGGAGCTATAGCCGCATTGAGCCAGGCCAAGGCGTGGCTTCCAGAACTAGACCCCGCTGATATTGCTCTTGGGTATCCAAGTTTAAAGGAAGATGGCACCGTATTTAATGATAAGGATTTCACCGCCCGTGTGAAGGATATACGCCTGGTGGCTACTCTTATTGGGAATGACACTGACCTCACCAAGTGTCAGCCGGGTTATGACAAGGAGAATCGGAGAATCCCCATGCCGCATTATGACGATGTCAGCTTGATCCCTCCAACCCGTAAGCACACCTTTTCTCCTGAAGTCGACCCAACCAGTTTAATAGATGATGAAGCTAAGTTTGAGGCCTTGAGTGGCATTGACTGGGCCTCATCATCCTTCCAGGACAAAGCAGGCGGCGGAGAGATGGAGAAGGATAACCCGGAGGCTTCAAATCAACCCCAAGAGTAGATTGTCAGGCGCCACCTGCTTATGTCGTTATAGAAAAATAATGCCGCACCATTCAGACTCGGCGAGTCTTGTAATAAAGTAAAAAATACCTTGAGTTTTGCTATGCCTTTGTGCATGCTTTGTTGGAAATATTCCCTAGAGGCAATAATAAAATGATTATTATATTTCCTTGTTCATGATAATTGTCTATTATTCATGCTATAATTGTATTATCCGGAAATTGTAATACATGTGTGAATACATAGACCACAATGTGTCCCTAGTGAGCCTCTAGTTGACTAGCTCGTTGATCAACAGATAGTCATGGTTTCCTGGCTATGGACATGGAGATGTCATTGATAACGGGATCACATCATTAGGAGAATGATGCGATGGACAAGACCCAAACCTAAGCATAGCACAAAGATCGTGTAGTTCGTTTGCTGTAGCTTTTCTGGATGTCAAGTATCATTTCCTTAGACCATGAGATTGTGCAACTCCCGGATGCCGTAGGAGTGCCTTGGGTGTGCCAAACGTCACAACATAACTGGGTGACTATAAAGGTACATTACAGGTATCTCTGAAAGTGTCTGTTGGGTTGGCACGAATCGAGACTGGGATTTGTCACTCCGTATGACGGAGAGGTATCTCTGGGCCCACTCGGTAATGCATCATCATAATGAGCTCAATGTGATCAAGTGGTTGATCACAGGATCATGCATTACGGTATGAGTAAAGTGACTTGCCGGTAACAAGACTGAACGAGGTATTGGGATACCGACGATCGAGTCTCGGGCAAGTAACGTACCGATTGACAAAGGGAATTGAGTACGGGATTGATTAGGTCCTCGACATCGTGGTTCATCCGATGAGATCATTGAGGAGCATGTGGGAGCCAACATGGGTATCCAGATCCCGATGTTGGTTATTGACTAGAGAGTCGTCTTGGTCATGTCTGCTTGTCTCCCGAACCCGTAGGGTCTACACACTTAAGGTTCGGTGATGCTAGGGTTGTATAGATATGAGTATGCAGTAATCCGAAAGTTGTTCGGAGTCCCGGATGAGATCCTGGACGTCACGAGAAGTTCCGGAATGGTCCGGAGGTGAAGAATTATATATAGGAAGTGTAGTTTCGGCCATCGGGAAAGTTTCGGGGTCATCGGTATTGTACCGGGACCACCGGATGGGTCCCGGGGGTCCACCGGGTGGGGCCACCCATCCCGGAGGGCCCCATGGGCTGAAGTGGGGAGGGGAACCATCCCATAGTGGGCTGGTGCGCCCCCCCCCCCTTGGCCCCCCATGCGCCTAGGGTTGGGAACCCTAGGGGAGGGGGCGCCTCCACTTCCCTTGGGGGTTACTCCACCCCCTTGGCGGCCGCCCTCCTAGGAGATCCCATCTCCTAGGGCCGGGGCACCCCCCTAGGGGGCCTATATAAAGGGGGGAGGGAGGGCAGCTACAACTCAAGCCTTGGTGCCTCCCTCTCCCCTGCTATACCTCTCCCTCTCACAGAAGCTCGGCGAAGCCCTGCTGCGGTGACTGCTGCATCCACCACCACGCTGTTGTGCTGCTGGATCTTCATCAACCTCTCCTTCCCCCTTGCTGGATCAAGAAGGAGGAGATGTCATGCTGACCGTACGTGTGTTGAACGCGGAGGTGCCGTCCGTTCGGCGCTAGGATCTCCGATGATTTGGATCACGACGAGTACGACTCCCTCATCCCTGTTCTTTGAACGCTTCCGCTCACGATCTACAAAGGTATGTAGATGCATACGATCAGTCATTGCTAGATGAACTCATAGATGGATCTTGGTGAAAACGTAGGAATTTTTTTTGTTTTCTGCAACGTTCCCCAACAGTGGCATCATGAGCTAGGTCTATGCGTAGTTCTCTTTGCATGAGTAGAACACAATTTGTTGTGGGCGTAGATGTTGTCAACTTTCTTGCCGCTACTAGTCTTATTTTGCTTCAGCGGTATTGTGGGATGAAGTGGCCCGGACCAACCTTACACGTACACTTACGTGAGACCGGTTCCACCGACTGACATGCACTAGTTGCATAAGGTGGCCGGCGGGTGTCTGTCTCTCCCACTTTAATTGGAGCGGATTTGACGAAAAGGGTCCTTATGAAGGGTAAATAGAAGTTGACAAATCACATTGTGGCTTTAACGTAGGTAAGAAAACGTTCTTGCTAGAACCCTCTTGCAGCCACGTAAAACTTGCAACAACAATTAGAGGACGTCTAACTTGTTTTTGCAGCAAGTGTTTTATGATGTAATATGGCCAAAGTTGTGATGAATGATGAATGATATATGTGATGTATGAGATCATGTTCTTGTAATAGGAATCACGACTTGCATGTCGATGAGTATGACAACCGGCAGGAGCCATAGGAGTTGTCTTTATTTTGTATGACCTGCATGTCATTGAGAAACGCCATGTAAATTACTTTACTTTATTGCTAAACGTGTTAGCCATAGTAGTAGAAGTAATAGTTGGCGAGCAACTTCATGGAGACACGATGATGGAGATCATGGTGTCATGCCGGTGACAAGATGATCATGGAGCCCCAAGATGGAGATCACAGGAGCTATATGATATTGGCCATATCATGTCACTATTATTTGATTGCATGAGATGTTTATCATGTTTTTGCATCTTGTTTACTTAGAACAACGGTAGTAAATAAGATGATCCCTCATAATAATTTCAAGAAAGTGTTTCCCCTAACTGTGCGCCGTTGCGACAGCTCGTTGTTTCGAAGCACCACGTGATGATCGGGCATGATAGATTCCAACGTTCACATACAACGGGTGTAAGACAGATTTACACATGCAAACACTTAGGTTGACTTGACGAGCCTAGCATGTACAGACATGGCCTCGGAACACAAAAGACTGAAAGGTCGAGCATGAGTCGTATAGAAGATACGGTCAACATGAAGATGTTCACCGATGTTGACTAGTCCGTCTCACGTGATGATCGGACATGGCCTAGTCAACTCAGATCATGTTATACTTAGATGACTGGAGGGATGTCTATCTAAGTGGGAGTTCATTGAATAATTTGATTAGATGAACTTAATTATCATGAACTTAGTCTAAAATCTTTACAATATGTCTTGTAGATCAAATGGCCAACGTTGTCCTCAACTTCAACGCGTTCCTAGAGAAAACCAAGCTGAAAGACGATGGTAGCAACTATACGGACTGGGTCCGGAACCTGAGGATCATCCTCATAGCTGCCAAGAAAGATTATGTCCTACAAGCACTGCTAGGTGAAGCACCTGCTCCCCCTGCAGAACAAGACGTTATGAACGCTTGGCAGACACGTACTAATGATTACTCCCTCGTTCAGTGTGGCATGCTTTATAGCTTAGAACCGGGGCTCCAAAAGCGTTTTGAGAGACACGGAGCATATGAGATGTTCGAAGAGCTGAAAATGGTTTTTCAAGCTCATGCCCGGGTCGAGAGATATGAAGTCTCTGACAAGTTCTTCAGCTGTAAGATGGAGGAAAATAGTTCTATCAGTGAGCACATACTCACAATGTCTGGGTTACATAACCGCTTGACTCAGCTGGGAGTTAATCTCCCGGATGACGCGGTCATTGACAGAATCCTCCAGTCGCTTCCACCAAGCTACAAGAGCTTTGTGATGAACTTCAATATGCAGGGGATGGAAAAGACCATTCCTGAAGTATTTGCAATGCTGAAATCAGCAGAGGTAGAAGTTAAAAAGGAACATCAAGTGTTGATGGTGAATAAAACCACTAAGTTCAAGAAAGGCAAGGGTAAGAAGAACTTCAAGAAGGACGGCAAGGGAGTTGCCGCGCCCGGTAAGCAAGCTGCCGGGAAGAAGCCAAAGAATGGACCCAAGCCCGAGACTGAATGTTTTTATTGCAAGGGAAGTGGTCACTAGAAGCGGAACTGCCCCAAATACTTAGCGGACAAGAAGGCCGGCATCACGAAAGGTATATGTGATATACATGTAATTGATGTGTACCTTAGCAGTACTCGTAGTAGCTCCTGGGTATTTTATACCGGTGCAGTTGCTCACATTTGTAACTCAAAGCAGGAGCTGCGGAATAAGCGGAGACTAGCGAAGGACGAGGTGACAATGAGCGTCGGGAATGGTCCCAAGGTCGATGTGATCGCCGTCGGCATGCTACCTCTACATTTACCAACGGGATTAGTTTTAAACCTCAATAATTGTTATTTAGTGCCAGCTTTGAGCATGAACATTGTATCAGGATCTCGTTTAATACGAGATGGCTACTCATTTAAATCCGAGAATAATGGTTGTTCTATTTATATGAGAGATATGTTTTATGGTCATGCTCCGATGGTGAATGGTTTATTCTTAATGAATCTCGAGCGTAATGCTACACATGTTCATAGTGTGAATACCAAAAGATGTAAGGTTGATAATGATAGTCCCACATACTTGTGGCACTGCCGCCTTGGTCACATAGGTGTCAAACGCATGAAGAAGCTCCATGCAGATGGACTTTTAGAGTCTCTTGATTATGAATCATTTGACACATGCGAACCATGCCTCATGGGTAAAATGACCAAGACTCCATTCTCAGGAACAATGGAGCGAGCAACCAACTTATTGGAAATCATACATACTGATGTGTGCGGTCCAATGAGCGTTGAGGCTCATGGTGGCTATCGTTATGTTCTCACCCTCACTGATGACTTGAGTAGATATGGGTATGTCTACTTAATGAAACATAAGTCTGAGACCTTTGAAAAGTTCAAGGAATTTCGGAGTGAGGTTGAGAATCAACGTGACAGGAAAATCAAGTTCTTGCGATCAGATCGTGGGGGAGAATACTTGAGTCACGAATTTGGCACACACTTAAGAAAATGTGGAATAGTTTCACAACTGATGTCGCCTGGAACACCTCAGCGTAATGGTGTGTCCGAACGTCGTAATCGCACTCTATTAGATATGGTGCGATCTATGATGTCTCTTACCGATTTACCGCTATCATTTTGGGGCTATGCTTTAGAGACTGCCGCATTCACTTTAAATAGGGCATCGCCGAAATCCGTTGAGACGACACCGTATGAATTATGGTTTGGGAAGAAACCTAAGCAATCGTTTCTAAAAGTTTGGGGATGCGATGCTTATGTCAAGAAACTTCAACCTGAAAAGCTCGAACCCAAGTCGGAAAAATGCGTCTTCATAGGATACCCTAAAGAAACTATTGGGTATACCTTCTACATTAGATCCGAAGGCAAGATCTTTGTTGCCAAGAATGGATCCTTTCTAGAGAAGGAGTTTCTCTCGAAAGAAGTAAGTGGGAGGAAAGTAGAGCTTGATGAAGTACTGCCTCTTGAAGCAGAGAGTAGCGCAGCTCAGGAAAATATTCCTGTGGTGCCTGCACCAATTAGAGAGGAAGTTAACGATGATGATCAAGATACTTCTGATCAAGCTCCTACTGAACTTCGAAGGTCCACAAGGACACGTTCCGCACCAGAGTGGTACGGCAACCCTGTCTTGGAAATCATGTTGTTAGACAACGATGAACCTTCGAACTATGAAGAAGCAATGGCGGGCCCGGATTCCAACAAATGGCTAGAAGCCATGAAATCCGAGATAGGATCCATGTATGAAAATGAAGTATGGACTTTGACTGACTTGCCCGGTGATCGGCGAGCCATAGAAAATAAATGGATCTTTAAGAAGAAGACAGACGCGGATGGTAATGTGACCATCTATAAAGCTCGGCTTGTCGCTAAGGGTTATCGACAAGTTCAAGGGGTTGACTACGATGAGACTTTCTCACCTGTAGCGAAGCTGAAGTCCGTCCGAATCATGTTAGCAATTGCTGCATTCTATGATTATGAGATATGGCAAATGGACGTCAAAACGGCATTCCTTAATGGTTTCCTTAAGGAAGAATTGTATATGATGCAGCCGGAAGGTTTTGTCGATCCTAAGAATGCTGACAAGGTGTGCAAGCTCCAACGCTCGATTTATGGGCTGGTGCAAGCATCTCGGAGTTGGAACATTCGCTTTGATGAGATGATCAAAGCGTTTGGGTTTATGCAGACTTATGGAGAAGCCTGCGTTTACAAGAAAGTGAGTGGGAGCTCTGTAGCATTTCTCATATTATATGTAGATGACATACTTTTGATGGTAAATGATATAGTGCTTTTGGACAGCATTAAGGCCTACTTGAATAAGAGTTTTTCAATGAAGGACCTTGGAGAAGCTGCTTATATATTAGGCATCAAGATCTATAGAGATAGATCAAGACGCCTCATAGGTCTTTCACAAAGCACATACCTTGATAAGATATTGAAGAAGTTCAATATGGATTAGTCTAAGAAGGGGTTCTTGCCTGTGTTGCAAGGTGTGAAATTGAGCTTAGCTCAATGTCCGACCACGGCAGAAGATATAGAAGAGATGAGTGCCATCCCCTATGCCTCAGCCATAGGGTCTATTATGTATGCCATGCTATGTACCAGACCTGATGTAAACCTTGCCGTAAGTTTGGTAGGTAGGTACCAAAGTAATCCCGGCAAGGAACACTGGACAGCGGTCAAGAATATCCTGAAGTACCTGAAAAGGACTAAGGAAATGTTTCTCATTTATGGAGGTGACGAAGAGCTCGTCGTAAAGGGTTACGTCGACGCTAGCTTCGACACAGATCTGGATGACTCTAAGTCACAAACCGGATACGTGTATATTTTGAATGGTGGGGCGGTAAGCTGGTGCAGTTGCAAGCAAAGCGTTGTGGCGGGATCTACATGTGAAGCGGAGTACATGGCAGCCTCGGAGGCAGCACACGAAGCAGTCTAGGTGAAGGAGTTCATTACCGACCTAGGAGTCATACCCAATGCGTCGGGTCCGATGACTCTCTTCTGTGACAACACTGGAGCTATTGCCCTTGCCAAGGAGCCTAGGTTTCACAGGAAGACCAGGCATATCAAGCGTCACTTCAACTCCATTCGTGAAAGTGTTCAAATGGAGACATAGAGATTTGTAAAGTACATACGGACCTGAATATAGCAGATCCGTTGACTAAACCTCTCCCTAGAGCAAAACATGATCAACACCTGAATTCCATGGGTGTTCGATTCATCACAATGTAATTAGATGATTGACTCTAGTGCAAGTGGGAGACTGTTGGAAATATGCCCTAGAGGCAATAATAAAATGATTATTATATTTCCTTGTTCATGATAATTGTCTATTATTCATGCTATAATTGTATTATCCGGAAATCGTAATACATGTGTGAATACATAGACCACAATGTGTCCCTAGTGAGCCTCTAGTTGACTAGCTCGTTGATCAACAGATAGTCATGGTTTCCTGGCAATGGATATGGGGATGTCATTGATAACGGGATCACATCATTAGGAGAATGATGTGATGGACAAGACCCAAACCTAAGCATAGCACAAAGATCATGTAGTTCGTTTGCGGTAGCTTTTCTGGATGTCAAGTATCATTTCCTTAGACCATGAGATTGTGCAACTCCCGGATGCTGTAGGAGTGCCTTGGGTGTGCCAAACGTCACAACGTAACTAGGTGACTATAAAGGTACATTACATGTATCTCCGAAAGTGTGTATTGGGTTGGCACGAATCGAGACTGGGATTTGTCACTCCGTATGACGGAGAGGTATCTCTGGGCCCACTCGGTAATGCATCATCATAATGAGCTCAATGTGATCAAGTGGTTGATCACGGGATCATGCATTACGGTACGAGTAAAGTGACTTGCCGGTAACGAGACTGAATGAGGTATTGGGATACCGACGATCGAGTCTCAGGCAAGTAACGTACCGATTGACAAAGGGAATTGAGTACGGGATTGATTAGGTCCTCGACATCGTGGTTCATCCGATGAGATCATCGAGGAGCATGTGGGAGCCAACATGGGTATCCAGATCCCGCTGTTGGTTATTGACCAGAGAGTCGTCTCGGTCATGTCTGCTTGTCTCCCGAACCCGTAGGGTCTACACACTTAAGGTTCGGTGACGCTAGGGTTGTATAGATATGAGTATGCAGTAATCCAAAAGTTGTTCGGAGTCCCGAATGAGATCCTGGACGTCATGAGAAGTTCCGAAATGGTCCGGAGGTGAAGAATTACATATAGGAAGTGTAGTTTCAGCCATCGGGAAAGTTTTGGGGTCACCGGTATTGTACCGGGACCACCGGATGGGTCCCGGGGGTCCATCGGGTGGGGCCACCCATCCCGGAGGGCCCCATGGGCTGAAGTGGGGAGGGGAACCAGCCCATAGTGGGCTGGTGCACCCCCCCTTGGGCCCCTCATGCGCCTAGGGTTGGGAACCCTAGGGGAGGGGGCGCCTCCACTTGCCTTGGGGGTTACTCCACCCCCTTGGCCGCCACCCCCCTAGGAGATCCCATCTCCTAGGGTCGGCGCACCCCCCTAGGGGGCCTATATAAAGGGGGGGAGGGAGGGCAGCTACAACTCAAGCCTTGGTGCATCCCTCTCCCCTGCTATACCTCTCCCTCTCACAGAAGCTCGGCGAAGCCCTGCTGCGGTGACTGCTGCATCCACCACCACGCCGTCGTGCTGCTGGATCTTCATCAACCTCTCCTTCCCCCTTGCTGGATCAAGAAGGAGGAGACGTCATGCTGACTGTACGTGTGTTGAATGCGGAGGTGCCGTCCGTTCGGCGCTAGGATCTCCGGTGATTTGGATCACGACGAGTACGACTCCCTCATCCCCGTTCTTTGAATGCTTCCGCTCGCGATCTACAAAGGTATGTAGATGCATCCGATCACTCGTTGCTAGATGAACTCATAGATGGATCTTGGTGAAAACGTAGGAATTTTTTTTGTTTTCTGCAACGTTCCCCAACACGCTTATGGCCCTTAATACTTGCATAAGCCGCCGTCACTATGCACTTTGTAGTTTATATGAATCTGTTATGTCCTTTGCAGAAATACCTTGCATTGCCCTGTGATGCTTACAGCTGCTTTTCTGGCTTATATAAACCAACCCCCGAGGGTAAGTCTAACTCCTGAAAATTGGCACATACAAATTCACCTAGTACTTAACAACCTGATGTAACCAATATTAATCCTGGAGGATTGTAATGTATTCCATTGTATTTTCAAGAGGGTCACAAGATATCCAATGTTGACACTTGTGAAATATGATGAACAAAATTCATGGGTTTGTGATTCAAATACGATCAGTGAACCGTTCCAAAGGGGTTGAGCAAAGATTCGGATACGATCTGTTAGCCCCCAGTGGCTGTGGCGATGCCGATCAAGTGGGTATCGACAGCTATGTTCTCTTTGGTTCGAATACGACCTATGTTTGAACAGGAAGCCCCCAAGTGACCATAAGAGTTGTTTAATGACGTTGATTTGAATACGATCCACATCAAACCCAAAAGGGGTTAAGCTGTGATTCAAATATGATCAAGAAGCCCCCAAGTGGGTTTGGCAGTATGCCGATCAAGTGGGTATCGACAACTATGTTCTCTTTGGTTTGAATACGACCTATGTTTGAACAGGAAGCCCCCAAGTGATCACGGCTAGATTCAGATATGATCATAAACCGGACCAAAGGAAAGCCGGATTTAGATATGATCCGCTTCTCCTTGGTTATCTCCACCACCTGACAAAGAAAACACATAAACCTTTTTTGGGAGTGGAAAAAAGGACAGAGGTCCTGCTTTATTGCTTTATGTAATACACATAGTATAAGTATATACACATTAGAGCCGACGGCTCAAGTATAATAAGGCCGAAGATGAGCGATATTCCACGGCCGACGGGTCTCCTCCTCCGACTTACGTGAGTCTTTGTGTTCCCGAACGTCGATAAGGTAGTATGATCCGTTGTTCAGATTCTTGCTGACCACAAAGGGTCCTTCCCAAGGAGGGGATAGCTTGTGCATGTCAGATTGATCCTGGATGAGTCGGAGCACTAAGTTGCCTTCCTGAAAGGTTCTGGACTTAACTCGGCGGCTGTGATAGCGGCGCAGGTCTTGCTGGTAAATCACCAAGCGGGCTATTGCCAAGTCTCGCTCTTCATCCAATAGGTCAAGTGCGTCTTGCTGAGCTTTTTCATTGTCTTCCTCAACATAAGCCGCCACACGGGGTGAGTCATGACGGATGTCACTTGGCAGGACCGCCTCTGCTCCATACACCATAAAGAAAGGCGTGTAACCCGTAGATCTGTTAGGTGTAGTATTGATGCTCCAGAGTACAGAAGGTAACTCCTCCACCCAACAACCCGGCATCCGCTGCAAGGGGACCAAGAGCCGGGGCTTGATACCCCTCAAGATTTCTTGATTAGCTCGTTCTGCTTGACCATTAGATTGAGGGTGAGCCACAACTGAAACGTCAAGCCGGATATGCTCTCGTTGACAGAACTCTTCCATAGATCCTTTGGAACGGTTAGTGCCATTATCAGTTATGATGCTGTGTGGAAAACCAAAGTGAAAAATCACCTTTTTCATAAACTGGACCGCCGTGGCTGCATCACACTTACTGACTGGCTCCGCCTCCACCCACTTTGTGAACTTGTCAACCGCCACCAAGAGGTGAGTCTTTTTATCCTTAGACCTTTTGAAAGGCCCGACCATATCAAGCCCCCAGACTGCAAATGGCCAGGTAATTGGAATCATCCTCAATTCTTGAGCCGGCACATGGGCTCATCGTGAGAATTTCTGACATCCGTCACATTTACTGACCAGGTCTTCCGCATCAGCATGAGCCGTCAGCCAATAAAACCCATGACGGAAAGCTTTGGCCACAAGAGATTTTGAGCCGGCGTGATGACCACAATCGCCTTCATGAATCTCATGAAGGATCTCCTGACCCTCTGTAGGTGACACGCAACGTTGAATCGCTCCAGTGACACTGTAATGATGTAACTCGCCATTGACAATTGTCATGGACTTGGACCGCCGGGTGATTTGTCTTGCCAAGGTCTCATCTTCAGGCAACTCTCCCGGGGTCATGTAAGCCAAATAAGGCACTGTCCAATCCGGGATAATGTGGAGAGCCGCCACCAGCTGTGCCTCCGGGTCTGGTATTGCCAGGTCTTCCTCTGTAGGTAACTTAACAGAAGGATTATGCAAAACATCAAGAAAGGTGTTAGGCGGCACCGGCTTACGCTGAGACCCTAGCCGGCTTAAGGCATCAGCCGCCTCATTCTTCCTTCGATCAATGTGTTACACTACGTAACCCTTGAAATTTCCAGCCACAGCATCGACTTCACGACGGTAAGCCACCATGAGGGGATCTTTAGAATCCCACTTGCCTGACACCTGTTGAGCCACAAGGTCTGAGTCTCCTAAGCATCTTACCTGGCTCAGGTTCATCTCTTTGGCCATCCAGAGACCATGGAGCAGGGCCTCGTACTCAGCTGCATTGTTAGTACAAGGAAACATAAGCCGGAGCATATAACAAAATTTGTCACCTCGAGGGGAAGTTAATACCACTCCAGCCCCCGAGCCTTCCAACTGTCTGGACCCATCAAAGTGAATAATCCAATAAGTGTTATCGGGCTTCTCTTTAGGTGCCTGTAGCTCTGTCCAGTCGTTGATGAAATCCACCAAAGCTTGAGACTTAATGGCAGTGCGCGGTACGTATTTCAGACCATGAGGCCCGAGCTCGATGGCCCATTTGGCGACTCATCCTGTAGCCTCTCTGTTCTAAATAATGTCTCCCAAGGGGGCAGAACTTACCACGGTGATAGGGTGACCCTGGAAGTATTGCTTCAGCTTCCGGCTTGCCATGAACACCCCGTAAACAAGTTTCTGCCAATGATGATATCTTTGTTTTGACTCGATGAGTACCTCACTGACATAATAAACCGGCCGTTGAACCGGATGTTCCTTACCGGCCTCCTTGCGCTCTACCACAATTGCCACACTGACGGCTCGTGAATTAGCAGCCACCTATAACAGCAAAGGCTCCTTGTCAATGGGAGCCGCAAGAACCGGCGGCTCAGATAACGGCCTCTTCAAATCCTCAAAAGCAGCATTAGCAACATCACTCCAGACAAAGGTGTCTGCCTTCTTCATCAATTGGTACAGCGGTAGGGCCTTCTCCCCTAACCGGCTTATGAACCGGCTTAAAGCGGCAACACGACCCGCCAATCGCTGAACATCATTGATACATGCCGGTTTAGCCAAAGAAGTGATTGCCTTAATCTTCTCTGGATTAGCCTCGATACCCCTGTTTGAGACCAAGAATCCCAAAAGCTTGCCTGTAGGCACACCAAATACACACTTCTCCCGGTTAAGCATCATTTTGTAAACCCGGAGATTGTCAAAGGTTTCTCTGAGATCAGATATCAAGGTTTCCGCCTCTCTGGATTTCACCACTATGTCATCCACATAAGCATGAACATTGCGCCCAATCTGATTGTGGAGACAATTCTGCACACACCGTTGATAAGTCGCCTGGGCACTCTTGATCCCAAAAGGCATAGACACATAGCAGAAGGCTCCAAACGGGGTGATGAAAGCCATCTTCTCCTGGTCCTTAACTGCCATCTTGATCTGATGATAACCAGAATAAGCATCCAAAAAGCTCAAACACGCACAACCTGCCGTAGCATTAATGATTTGATCAATACGGGGGAGAGCAAAAGGATCAGCCGGACAAGCCTTATTTAAGTCCGTGTAATCCACACACATCCGACAGGTGCTGTTTTTCTTGAGTACGAGCACCGGGTTAGCAAACCACTCCGGGTGAAAAACTTCGACAATGAACCCAGCCACCAAGAGCCGGGCAACCTCTTCTCCTATAGCTTTTCGTCGCTCTTCATTGAATCGCCGCAGAAACTGCCTGACCGGCTTATACTTTGGATCAATATTAAGAGTGTGCTTAGCGAGTCCTCTCGTTACACCCGGCATGTCAGAAGGTTTCCATGCAAAGATGTCCCGGTTCTCACGGATGAACTCGATGAGCGTGCTTTCCTATTTAGGATCCAAGTTGGCACTGATGCTGAATTGCTTAGATGAATCGCCCGGAGTAAAATCAACAAGCTTAGTCTCTGCAGCCGATTTAAACTTCATGGCCGGGTCATACTCCGTAGTCGGCTTCTTGAGAGAGGTCATATCCGCTGGGTCAACGTTATCTTGATAAAATTTGAGCTCCTCTGCTGCACAGACAGACTCGGCATAAGCCGCATCGCCTTCTTCGCATTCCAGGGCCACCTTTCGGCTTCCATGCATGGTGATGGTACCCTTGTAACCCGGCATCTTGAGCTGTAAATAAACATAACACGGCCGCGCCATGAACTTGGAATAAGCCGGCCGCCCAAACAAAGCGTGATACGGACTCTTGATTTTTACCACCTCAAAGTTAACTTTTCTGCCCTAGAATCATGCTCATCTCCAAAGGCCACCTCTAGCTCAATCTTACCCACAGGGTACGCCGATTTACCAGGCACCACTCCATGGAAGACGGTGTTGGAAGTCTTTAAATTCTTGTCAGTTAAGCCCATGCGCCGAAAGGTCTCGTAATAAAGGATGTTGATGCTGCTACCTCCATCCATGAGCACCTTAGTAAATTTATAACCACCAACCTGTGGTGCCACTACCAAGGCTAGTTGACACAGATTATCAACCCGGGGATGGTGATCCTCCCTGCTCCAGACAATATGCTATTCCGACCACCTCAAGTAACGAGGGACTGCCGGCTCAACAGAATTCACAGCCCTCTTATGAACTTTCTGATCACGTTTACACAAACTTGTGGTGAACACGTGATACTGCCCACTGTTTAGCTATTTTGGATGACTCTGATAACCCGACTGCTGCTGCTGCTGACCTTCTTGACCAGACTGTTGTTGATTATAACCACCCTGGCTTCCCTGAAAGCCGGATCCTGAACCGCCGCCCGGGCCATGAAAGCCGCCAGCTCCTGAACCGCCGCCTGGGCCTTGATTGCCATCAAACGTACTAGAATTCTTAAAGGCCTTCATGATTGCGCAATCCTTCCATAAGTGAGTCACTGGTCGTTCCCGGGTGCCGTGTTTCGGGCAGGGCTCATTGAGTAATTGCTCAAGAGACGGGCCTGACCCGCCAAACCGGGGTGGCTTTCCTTTGCGCTTCTGATTGTTACCCTGTGCATTGGCCACAAATTCCGGGTTACCGTCCGCCTTACGCTTATTACCTCCTTGACTCGCCGGGTTATGCTGCTGACCCTTTCCATAGTCGTTCTTCTTTCCCTTCCCTGTCTTTTCCTCATCAGACGCGGGATCCTTGGTACTATCAGAATCGGCATACTTGACTAAAGCCACCATTAGCATCCCCATATTGTTGCAATCACGCTTAAGGCGCCCCAGTTTCTGTCTCAGAGGCTCAAAATGGCAATTCTTCTCCAGCATGAGAACTGCTGAGCCGGCATCCATCTTGTCAGACGAATGTATTATATATTTGACCCGGCGTACCCAATGAGTCATAGATTCACCTTCCTCCTGCTTACAATTTGTCAGGTCCACAATCGACATAGACTGCTTGCAAGTGTCCTTGAAGTTCTGGATGAAAAGGGCCTTTAGCTCCACCCATGAACCAATGGAATTGGGTGGCAAACCCTTTAACCAAGAACGGGCCGTTCCGTCCAACATCATGGTGAAGTATTTAGCCATCGCTTCATCGCTAACCTCCAGCAGCTCCATGGCCATCTCATAACTTTCAATCCACGCCCCAGACTGTAAATCGGCCGTATAATTCGGAACCTTTCGAGGTCCCTTGAAATTCTTGGGCATACGCACATTACGTAGAGCCGGTATCAGACAAGGAACTCCTCCGGTTCTAGTAGCAACACCCGCCGCAACAGAAGTCGTCAGGTAAGCCGGTGAGTCCTGTTGGGCTGCTAGCTGAGCTGCTAGCTGAGCTGCCCGCTCGTCCTCTTGATGTATCCGATCCTGAACCGGGTTATACCCGCCGGGCTGGTTCCGGCGCTGAGTGCTACTTGACAAGGCCTCTGACTCCATGTGTCTACTGTAACTCGGGCTCCGGTTTTGACGAGGCGGAGCTAACCAGGGCGGAGGAGTTGAGTGAATCCTGTCCCAGCTATAGGAGTAGGTCTCTTGCCAAGCCAGGGCTGTTTGGACAAGTTCCCTGATCTTCCGGGTTCCACCATTGTCGGATCATCAGCATCTACTGGGAGAGCCGCCAAACATGCGGATGCTGCGATTAAGTTCTCCATGGGGTTGGGGAAATGACCCTGTGGTATTGGCACGTAATGGGGCGGTGCCATATCGCCGTGAAGAGGCGCCGTCACCGGAGGCTGGACTGGGCCTCCCACTCCGGATGTCATAAACTGATTTGCACCTGGCGGGTTACTTGGGCCGGCCCCGGGTGTAGCGAAGAGATTCTGAGGATCATAAATCTGAGGTAAACAGGACTGAGTTTTCTGATGTCTCCTCCTCATTACCTCATTAGATGCGTTTAAGCTCAACGTGAGTTGCAAAGCCTCTGCCTGAAGTTGCTGCGCCCGCACGTCCAAAGCTGCCCGCTCTGTTGCTAATCTAGCATCTTTAGCTGCTAAGGTTTCCTTGGCCCGGGCGATCTCGTCGCGAACCTGTGCCACCTCTGCCTCATGCTCAGATTGCTTTGCAGGGATAACTGTAACAGTTAACAAAGCCATAAGCTTATCCATGAGATCCATCAGCACCTGAGCCGGTGAGCGCACAGGGCCTCCTGCCCCGGCTGCTCCTAACCCGGATGTTATCGCCGCTGAGGCCGTAGAATTTTGGCCGGGTTGAGTACCAGCCATGAAGACTCCTGCCCAGTTTGGCGACTCTGAAGAGTCCGGAATAGTGCTACCATCGGAACAGCCCCCGAGCACACCATCTTGAACTTGATACAGCGAATCTATTGAGCCGGCGGACGAATCACCGTCAGAGAGGACGACCGGCTCACCATCACCTTCAGATCCTTCAGGAAGTTCACCTTCGTGGATGCAACCCACAAAGGCACGCTTCACGACGGGTTGAGCTCGGGCGGGTTTCGCACGCTGAGCCGTCTCGACGAGGTCGGTGCAGCTGTCCGGCTCAGGGCCCGGCTCACCAATCCAGCCGATGAAGACGTGAATTCCTGCAAAGGGGACCCGGTATCCGTACTCAATTGAGCCGGCGTCGGGGCCCTAGCCTTTGTCGTTGATGTAGATCTTGCCGCGACGACTCTTGGTCATCCGGCCAACTGCGTATCCCTTGAGCCCTTTGAAGCTGCCCTTCAAGAACTCAAATCCACCGTGCGCTAGCCCCACGGTGGGCGCCAACTGTCGTGGAATTGTCACGGCAGATGTCCTCTTGCAAGGACTTAATCGTGGAGCCATCGCAGCTAGGAAGCTTGAAGGGGTTAATTGGGACAAAGGACACGCGAGTTTTATACTAGTTCAGCCCCTTACGGTGAAGGAAGGCCTACGTCTAGTTGGGTTGGAATTACTTGAGGTTTCGATGACCAGGGAGCGAGATACGCTATGCCCGGTTCTCGATTTGTTGTTTTTCTCTCCTAAGCCGCCAGCGGGTCGTCCCCTTATATACACGGGTCAACGCCCTACGGCTTACAGAATCCCGGCCGGCTCATAAACAGTATCCGGCTCGGTGACTAGTTACTTCTTCCTTACAATACAAGTCACGCCCTCATGGCGGTTTATCACCATGGGCCATAAATCACCTGTGGGCCTTTAGACCCTTTACTGAACCGCCATCTTCACGTCTTGGTCTTGGGCTTCAGATGGGCTTCTCTTTGCGTAACCCAGCCCCTCCTGGGCGGCTTACGTAAATAGTTATGTCCCCAACAAGTAGGTAAATGATAAAAACAGAATTTTTGATGCGGAGTGCTACTTGGCATAATTTTAATGTAATTCTTCTTAATTGTGGTATGAATATTCAGATCCGAAAGATTTAAGATAAAAGTTCACATTGACATAAAAATAATAATACTTCAAGCATACTAACTAAGCAATTATGTCTTCTCAAAATAACATGGCCAAAGAAAGTTCATCCCTACAAAATCATATAGTTTAGTCATGCTCCATTTTCGTCACACAAGAATGCTCTCATCATGCACAACCCCGATGACAAGCCAAGCAATTGTTTCATACTTTAGTAATCTCAAACCTATAAACTTTCACGCAATACATGAGCGCGAGCCATGGATATAGCACTATGGGTGGAATAGAATATGATGATGGGGGTTATGTGGAGAAGACAAAAAAGGAGAAAGTCTCACATCAACGAGGCTAATAAATGGGCTATGGAGATGCCCATCGATTGATGTTAATGCAAGGAGTAGGGATTGCCATGCAACGGATGCACTAGAGCTATGAATGTATGAAAGCTCAGCAAAAGAAACTAAGTGGGTGTGCATCCAACTTGCTTGCTCACGAAGACCTAGGGCACTTGAGGAGGCCCATTGTTGGAATATACATGCCAAGTTCTATAATGAAAATTTCCCACTAGTATATGAAAGTGACAAAACAAAAGACTCTCTATCATGAAGATTATGGTGCTACTTTGAAGCACAAGTGTGGCAAAGGATAGTAGCATTGTACCCTTTATTTTTTTATTTTTTATTTGGCCTTTCCTTTTTTTATTTGGCCTTTCTCTTTTTTTTCGGAGGACAATGCTCTATGAATGATGGTCATCACACTTCTATTTACTTACAACTCAAGAATTACAACTCGATACTTAGAACAAGGTATGACTCTATATGAATGCCTCCGGCGGTGTACCGGGATATGCAATGAACCAAGAGTGACATGTATGAAAGAATTATGAACGGTGGCTTTGGCACAAATACTATGTCAACTACATGATCATGCTAAGAAATATGACAATGATGAATGTGTCATGATAAACGGAATGGTGGAAAGTTGCATGGCAATATATCTCGGAATGGCTATGGAAATGCCATAATAGGTAGGTACGGTGGCTGTTTTGAGGAAGATATAAGGAGGTTTATGTGTGAAAGAGCGTATCATATCACGGGGTTTGGATGCACCGCCGAAGTTTGCCCCAACTCTCAATGCGAGAAAGGGCAATGCACGGTACCGAAGAGGCTAGCAATGATGGAAGGGTGAGAATGCGTATAATCCATGGACTCAACATTAGTCATAAAGAACTCACGTACTTATTGCAAAAATCTAAAAGTCATCAAAAACCAAGCACTACGCGCATGCTCCTAGGGGGATAGATTGGTAGGAAAAGACCATCGCTCGTCCCCGACCGCCACTCATAAGGAGGACAATCAAATAACACATCATGTTTCAAATTTGTTACATAACGTTTACCATACGTGCATGCTAAGGGACTTGCAAACTTCAACACAAGCATTCCTCAAATTCACAACTACTCAACTAGCACGACTTTGATATTATTACCTCCATATCTCAAAACAATCATCAAGCATCAAACTTCTCTTAGTATTCAAAACACTCATAAGAATGTTTTTACTAATATTGAATACCTAGCATATTAGGATTATTTAAGCAAATTACCATGTTATTTAAGACTCTCAAAATAATCTAAGTGAAGCATGAGAGATCAATAGTTTCTATAAAACAAATCCACCACCGTGCTCTAAAAGATATAAGTGAAGTACTAGAGCAAAACTATATAACTCAAAAAGATATAAGTGAAGCACATAGAGTATTCTAACAAATTCCAAATCATGTATGGCTCTCTCAAAAGGTGTGTACAGAAAGTATGAATGTGGTAAACTAAAAATCAAATACTCAAATCATACAATACGCTCCAAGCAAAACACATATCATGTGGTGAATAAAAATATAGCTCCAAGTAAAGTTACCGATAGAAGTAGACGAAAGAGGGGATGCCTTCCGGGGCATCCCCAAGCTTTGGATTTATGTGTCCTTAGATTATCTTGGGGGTGCCATGGGAATTCCCAATCTTAGGCTCTTGCCACTCCTTGCTCCATAATCCATCATTTTTTACCCAAAATTTGAAAACTTCACAACACAAAACTTGAAGTAGAAAATCTCGTGAGCTCCGTAAGCGAAAGAAAACAAAAGACCACTTCAAGGTACTGTAATTAACTCATTATTTATTTATATTGGTGTTAAACCTATTGTATTCCAACTTCTCTATGGTTTATAAACTGTTTTACTAGCCAGAGATTCATCAAAATAAGCAAACAACACACGAAAAACAGAATCTGTCAAAAACAGAACAGTCTGTAGTAATCTGTAGATAGCGCAAGATCTGGAACCCCAAACATTCTAAAATAAATTGCTGGACGTGAGGAATTTATCTATTAATCATCTTCAAAAATAATTAACTAAATATCACTTTCCTAATAAAAATGGCAGCAGTTCTCGTGAGCGCTAAAGTTTCTGTTTTTTACAGCAAGATATCAAGACTTTCCCCAAGTCTTCCCAACGGTTCTACTTGGCACAAACACTAATTAAACACAAAAAACACAACCTAAACAGAGGCTAGATAAATTATTTATTACTAAACCGGATCAAAAAGCAAGGAATAAAAACAAAATTGGGTTGCCTCCCAACAAGCGCTATCGTTTAACGCCCCTAGCTAGGCATAAAAAGCAAGGATAGATCTAGGTATTGCCATCTTTGGTAGGCAATCCATAAGTGGCTCTCATAATAGATTCATAAGGTAATTTAATTTTCTTTCTAGTAAAGTGTTCCATGCCTTTCCTTAACGGAAATTGGAATCTAATATTTCCTTCCTTCATATCAATAATTTCACCAATCGTTCTAAGGAAAGGTCTACCAAGAATAATAGGACATGAAGGATTGCAATCTATGTCAAGAACAATAAAATCTACGGGTACATAATTCCTATTTGAAACAATAAGAACATCATTAATTCTTCCCATAGGTTTCTTAATAGTGGAATCCGCAAGGTGCAAGTTTAAAGAGCAATCATCAAAATCACGAAAACCTAACAAATCACACAGTCTTTGGAATCGTGGAAACACTAGCACCCAAATCACATAAAGCATAGAACTCATGATCTTTAATCTTAATTTTAATAGTTGGTTCCCACTCATCATAAAGTTTTCTAGGGATAGAAACTTGCAACTCAAGTTTTTCTTCATAAGATTGCATCAAGGCATCAATGATATGTTAGTAAACGCTTTATTTTGACTATAAGCATGAGGAGAATTTAGCACGAATTGCAACAAGGAAATACAATCAATCAAAGAGCAATTTTAATAATTAAATTCCTTGAAATCCAAAATAGTGGGTTTAGCAACATCTAGGGTTTTAATTTCTTTGATCCTACTTTCATCAATTTTAGCATCTAGTTCTAAAAACTCCGAATTCTTGGAATGCCTTCTAGGTAAAGGTGGATCATATTCAGTCCCATCATTATTAAGATTAATATTGCAAAGCAAAGATTTAATAGGGGACACATCAATAACTTTTAGATCTTCATCTTTATTTTCATAGGAACTAGAAGAACACGCTCTTATAAAGGCATCTTTCTTAGCGCGCATCCTAGCGATTCTTTCTTTGCACTCATCAATGTAAATTCTCATGGCTTTGAGAGACTCATTGATATCATGCTTAGGTGGAATAGATCTAAGTTTCAAAGAATCAACATCAAGAGAAATTCTATCAACATTCCTAGCCAACTCATCAATCTTAAGGAATTTTTCTTCAATCAAAGCATTGAAATTCTTTTGCGAAGTAATAAATTCTTTAATATTAGATTCAAAATCAGAGGGCATATTATTATAATTTCCATAAGAATTGTTGTAGGAATTTCCATAATTATTAGAGGGATTACTAGGATAAGGCCTAGGATTAAAATTTCCTCTATACGCGTTGTTGCCAAAATTGTTCCTACCAACAAAATTCACATCCATAGATTCATTATAATTCTCAATCAAAGTAGACAAGGGCATATCATTAGGATCAGAAGAAACAATCTTACTAGCAAACAATTTCATAAGTTCATCCATCTTTCCACTCAAAACATTAATTTCTTCTATCGCATGCACCTTTTTATTAGTAGATCTTTCAGTATGCCATTGAGAATAATTAACCATAATATTATCTAGGAGTTTAGTAGCTTCTCCTAAAGTGATTTCCATAAAAGTGCCTCCCGCGGCCAAATCTAAAAGGTTTCTAGAAGCAAAATTCAATCTGCCATAAATTTTTTGTATAATCATCCACAAATTCAAACCATGAGTAGGGCAATTATGTATCATTAATTTCATCCTCTCCCAAGCTTGTGCAACATGTTCAAGATCAAGTTGCTTAAAATTCATAATATCGTTTCTAAGGGAGATGATCTTAGCGGGAGGAAAATAGTTAGAGATAAAAGCAATCTTTGCACTTGTTCCAAGAATCAATACTATTTTTAGGCAAAGACGAAAACCAAGCTTTAGCGCGATCTCTAAGCGAAAAAGGAAATAGCTTCAATTTAACAATATCGTTATCCACATCTTTCTTCTTTTGCATATCACAAATCAACGAAGCTATTTAGATGGGTAGCGGCATCTTCACTAGGAAGGCCGGAAAACGGATCTTTCATCACAAGATTCAGCAAAGTGGCATTAATTTCACAAGATTCAGCATCGGTAAGAGGAGCAATCGGAGTGCTAATAAAATCATTGTTGTTGGTATTGGTAAAGTCACACAATTTAGTGTTATCTTGAGCCATCGTGACAAGCAAGCAATCCAACACACAAGCAAACAAAAAGCAAGCGGGCAAAAAGAGGCAAATAGAGAAAGAGAGGGAGGATAGAGAGAGAGGGCGAATAAAACGGCAAGGGTGAAGTGGGGGAGAGGAAAACGAGAGGCAAATGACAAATAATGTAATGCGGGAGATAAGGATTGTGATGGGTACTTGGTATATTGACTTTTGCATAGACTCCCCGGCAACGGCGCCAGAAATCCTTCTTGCTACCTCTTGAGCACTGCATTGGTTTTCCCTTGAAGAGGAAAGGGTGATGCAGCAAAGTAGCGTAAGTATTTCCCTCAGTTTTTGAGAACCAAGGTAACAATCCAGTAGGAGGCTACGCGCGAGTCCCTCGTACCTACACAAAACAAATAAATCCTCGCAACCAATGCGATAAGGGGTTGTCAATCCCTACACTGCCACTTATGAGAGTGAGATCTGATAGATATGATAAGATAATATTTTTGGTATTTTTATAATAAACATGCAAAGTAAAATAAAAGGGCAATGAAAATAACTAAGTGTTGGAAGATTAATATGATGAAGATAGACCCGGGGGCCATAGGTCCAATCTCTATGCTCAGGTGTCATCCCTAGATCAGTAATGCTGACACCACACAGTACTTGAAGGATTTATAACAGAGTAGCAATCACACACTTATTACATCGAATGTCTCAAAAGAGAACTTATTACAATAGATATGGCTTAAGGCCATCTAATAACGATAACAGCGGAAGGCTTGGAAGATAAGTGAGTCCATTAACTCCAACGGCATCACTGAGTATAGAACCACGACCTAAAAACTCCTTAATCATTTTCTGAAAAGTCTGCAACATTAATGTTGCAGCCCGAAATGGGTTAGCACATGGAATATGCTGGCAAAGTAACACATAGAGAGTAATGGAATGAAACAACTATTCTACATGCATATTTGGCTGGTGGAAAGCTCTATAGTTATAGTTTTGCGTAAAGCCAATTTTTCCCTACTGCAAAGGAATAAATTGTATTTAACTATCATGGTAGTTGTTAAACATTGAGAATGGTTGACAGCATTCTCAATCCCAATTAAGCATCATCATTAAACAAAACCCAACAAAATTAATTTAGAGTAACATGTTGAGATTCACAAGATAATCCAGGTACTAGATACTCAAGATGTCCATAACTAGGGACACGGCTAATCATGATTAGTTTATACAATCTGCAGAGGTTTGCGCACTTTTCCCCACAAGACTCGATCGCCTCCGTTTGGTTTCTCGCACTGCATGGTGTTTGAGAAGACGGATGACCGAGACATAGTCTTTCAGAAGCACTAGCACCTTACGATGGGTATACCGTTACACCTACTTTCCCCTACATCTGCTAGTCTACCACTATAAGATTTCGCATGACTTAGTCAACTATGCTAGAGCCCATAATAGCTTGTGGCTGCACACGGAAGTTTCTAGCATGAATAATCTCATGATCCCTTTGAGCCTGGGTGGCGGTCCAAAAGAAAACAGGCAATCCTGGAATACCCAGGTACCACAATCCACCCAGATGTGTGTTTAAGTTGCCACCTTAGATAAACCATTAATTAACAATCTCACATCTGTCATGGATACACTCACCCAATCCACGTCTACTAGCATAGCATGCAACAAAAAGCAAACGTAGAAGTAACTCCCAAAGGTTTGATAATAAACAGGTAATAGGTACTACCTCAACTACTTCCCGAACCCACAATTTAATTTGATCCTAATCATGTAATGTGTGAGGATTGATCTAATGCAATAAAACTGGGTAGAGGGAAAACATGATCAAAGTGTTACTTGCCTTGCTGATGATCCGGGAAACCTAGCGATTCAAAGTAGCAAGCGGCGCACTCCGGGTACTCCATCGCAAACAAACAAGCATACAATAAGTACTCAGCTAATGCACAGGTAAAACTCAAATAAGAGATCTAACCAAAAAGTTCAACTTAAGAACTCCGGTTGGCAAAAAGAATCAAATCGAATGAAGCAACGAAAGACAAACGGCAAAAGAAACAGGCTTCGTTTACTATTCTGGATCTAAGGCAATTTTTATAGTGGCAATTTTTTTTTGAGTTGGTTAAACGGAAAGAGGGTTTCGAGACGAAACTCCAGGCGCTTGAATCGCCTGATTCCGATAAACGAGTGAAAAGTTAGACTAAAACGAAAATCGGATCAGAGATCGCGATCAGAAAAATCGCAGATTTAATCCGTGAAAAAGAAAAACGACGAACGTTCGTTAAAACGAAAGAACGGACGAACGCTCACTATTTAAATAAACTGGAAAAACCATTCTATTTAAAAAAACCGGAACTAAAAAAATGAACAAAACCATCGGAAAAACCGGAGGGGAAAAATACCTCCGGCAACTCCGGCGATGGCGGCGGCGGTGGTCCGGCGGCAGCGGCGAGGCGGCGGCGCGGCAGTGGCGGTGCAGCGAGGCAGCGGTGCGGGGCGGCGGCGACGCGGCAGCGGCGACGGCGGGGCGCGGCGGCGGCTCGGGCCGGCTAGGGTTAGGGTTTTTGGGCGGCGGCGAGTTGGGCTTCGGCCGAGGTGGGGGCGGCGGCTTATAAGAGGCCCGGCCAGGAGAGTCCTGGTCGGTTACGGCCCAAGGTCGGTTCGGATGTTTTTTTAAATAATTACGCTCGGAAGAAAAAACAAAAGAAGTACTAAACGGACTCCAAAAATCCCGAAATAAATTTTCCCCGGCTTCTAAAATCAAGCCGCACAGGATGAACATTTATTTGGGGCCTAAATGCAATTTTGAAAAACGCGCATGTTTCCTAAATTCAAATAAAATAGCAAATAAACCCAAAATAAAATCTTATTTGATTTTTTAGTAAATCCTCAATAGTTTTCTTTATTTTGGGAAAGTCATTTTATTCCCTCTCTCTTATTTTTGTAATAGAGATAATTGAAGATAAAATAAATAAAATCAAATGATCCTATTTTCAAAATTTGAGACAACTCAAATATGAAAATAACGAAATCCCCAACTCTCTCCGTGGGTCCTTGAGTTGCGTGAAATTTCTAGGATCAACCAAAATGCAATAAAATATGATATGTAATGATGATCTAGTGTTTAACATTCCAAATTGAAAATTTGGGATGTTACAAAAATGGGCTTCCACCTCGGCCTTCGATACGACTATGTTTTCCTCCTCAGACCTATCGTAAGGCCTCTGCAGAAGAGGCGCGAGGCTTGGACCATATTGAAATCGCTTGCCTCTGCCTGTACCTCCAGTACTACCTCGACTTGTACCGCTACGCACCATAGCTGAGCGGCTCTCTTCCGTGATTGCTGAGGCGGCGAAGATGGCTGACGTGGCTGAGTTGGAGGAGGAGGAGTGGCTTGAAGCTGTGCCGGACTTGGAGGAGGAGTGGCCTGAAGCTATGCCGGACTTGGAGGAGGAGTGGCCTGACGCTTTGCTGGACTTGGAGGAGGAGGAGTGGCCTGAAGTTGTGCCGGACTTGGAGGAGGAGTGGCCTGACGCGTTGGTGGACTTGGAGGAGCGGGAGTCTGCTGACTCGGTGGCGGACTTCGACGAGGAGTCGGATGACTCGGTGTCTGTGGCCTCCGAAAGATGATGCAATCCTTTCTCCATAGGATGATACGATGATTGGCCTCTCCCAGTGTGTGCTCATCGTCACCTCCAGGAATGTCAAGCTCTAACCCCGAATATTGGTCCACCACCTTATCAACCAAGACACGAGCATAGCCCGCTGGAATCGGGTTGCAATGGAAGGTTGCCTCGGGGGGATTTGTAAAAGCAAGGGCGTCCGCCACCTTCATGGATATGTTCTTCATTTTGAAGTGTAGCTCGCAGTTAGTGTTCTCCATTATGTCATCCACTGGGTAGCTATCCAGCAATGCGTCGCCCGGGGCGGAACCCATGCTGCTTCTCGGCATGGATGGGACGGTGCTATCCAATGGTGGATCATCCGCTAGCTGCTGAGACCCCCTTTGCTGGCTAAGTGAGTCGATCTGCTCCTGCTGCCGCTGGAATTTGACTGCCAAGTCCGCGTGCGCTGATTCTAGGCCTTGAAGGCGTTCATAGTCTAGCTTCCTCTGCTCCTCCTCCATCTTCCTCTTCTTCTCCTCCGCAATCTTCTTTCTCGCACGGGTTCTGTAGTCGGTGTTCCAGTCCGAAAACCCCTCATACCACGGAATAGCGCCCATGCCTCGTTTTCTTCCCGGGTGTTCAGGATTTCCCAGGGCACGCGTAAGCTCGTCGTTCTCTCTGTTGGGCTCGAACACCCCCGATCGAGCCTCTTCTATTGCAACAAGTAGCTTATCTTCGGCTCCGTCTAGACATGCCTTCTTCGAATCTTTGCCTGTCTTCGGGTCCAACTCCCCCCCATGCGCATAGAACCAAGTCCTGCACCTGGGGGGCCAGCTCAATGTTTCTGGAGTGACACCTGCATCCATCATCTCTTTCTTAGACTTATCCCACTTAGGCATTCCCACCGCATAGCCACCTGGCCCCAGCTTATGGAACTTATCCTTTTTTGCGGCATTGGCCTTGTTTATTCTCGACCGTTCCTTAGATAATTCTGAATCCTTGAATTTCACGAAATCGTCCCAATGAGCACTTTGCTTCTCTAGTGTTCCCTCGAATACTGGAGTCTTCCTTCCTCCCTTGACGTACTTGGCCCATTCACGAATCTTGTGGTTCTTGAATGCAGCCGCCATCTTCCTAAAAGCAGCATCCTTGACTTTCTCCACATCTGCATCTGTGAAATGATCTGGTAGGGTGAAATGTTTCATGAGCGTTTCCCAAAGCAGAAGTTTTTGTCAGTCGGCGACAAAAGTAACTCCTGGACGTGGCTTTGCTGGCTCTCTCCATTCTTGAAGGGAGATCGGGAGTTGGTCCTTCACAAGAACTCCGCACTCACGAATGAACTTGTCCGCAATCTTCTTAGGTGCTAATGGTTCGCCATTAGGTTTGATGGCCTCGATATTGTACTTTACGCCCTCCTTCAACTTTTTGTTCGGGCCTCGTTTCCTGTTGCCTAAAGATTTGCTCGATCCGGATGGCTGAAAGAAGAAAGATCGATTCGTTAACATATCTTCAAGTCATTTAAAACATGTGATGATCACCAGATGCCTGCTTATATAAATATATATACCTCGCCGGTCTTTGTTGTTTCAAGATCAACATTTTCTTTGTCATGTTCATAGTTCATGACTTCATCAATTCGGTCGTCGCGATCGAATATCATATCACCCTCCCCGGTGTTGTTTAGATATTCGGAGCCGTCATAATCTTCTTCATTCTGATCATCATCTGGCCCGCGAGGATTGCGTATGATATTGAACAGGGCCTCTTCTCCCTCTTTGTCAGTATTGTCCGCCATAGGTTTTGTTTAACTAATCCAAAAGAAATATATTCAAATTACAATGCATGGATGCAATCAATTAATAAGGAAAAAATTGAATCAATCATAGTACATAAGAAGCATCATCGAATATAATCTCGAATACGTCATCTCGAATAATAGATATAATCTCGAATACATCGTCTCGAATAATAGATATAATCTCAAATACATCGTCTCGAATAATAGATATAATATCGAACACATCACTAGCTAGCTAGCTAGCAAGCTAATAAAGATCGAATACTACAGAGTAATCTAGGCCACTTGCGGTTCCTGAGGTGCAGGAGGTGGACACCCAAAGAGAAGGAACCATCACTGGATCATAGCTCGGGTGATCTCCCAAAAGAACCTGCCAGGTATTGGAGAACCTGACGTCCATAGCAGCCATGTAGCGATGGACGTGCTCGTCCTCCTCCCTAACACGGCGACGTACCACCTCCGGCGGGGCCGGCTCCCTCTGCACCGAAAGTGGCCCACGCGAACGCCACCAAAGGAGATGAGGGTCAACGACGAGACCCGGGGCCGGGTTCCTCACCAAGCGCTGCGCCCCTGAAGGTAGCACCTCCCAGTGCCAGCCCGGCGGAGCCCAGTCCCGGACATGGGTCCTCTGAAGCAGGACGTCGTTGCGAACGGGTCGACGACGAGGATGCGGGCCGGGCATCGTTGACAACAAATACTATATGCCGCAAAAGTAAAGTAACATTGTTTAAATGATGGATTGTGATTTCATATATGCAAATTCTAAATTTTATAACTAAAACTAACATTTCTAATATTTCTATAACTAAAACTAACATTTCTAATATTTCTATAATGAAAAAACATTTCTATATAACTAACATTTCTATATAACTAACATTTCTAATATATGTAAAATTTCTATATAACTAACATTTCTAATATTTCTATATAACTAACATTTCTATAACTAAAACTAACATTTCTAATAATTCTATAACTAAAAAACAGAAAGATTGCTAACAATTCTATAACAGTGTGTGTGTGTGTGTGTGTGTGTGTGTGTGTGTGTGGTTGGCGGCCGGGGCCGGAGCTCACTGGTGAGGCACGACGACGGTGGGCGGCGACGGGGATGGGGACGGAGACGGAGACGGCGACGGGGATGGGGCGACGACGACATGGACGGGGACGGGCCAGGCGGGGACGACGGGAGGACGGGGCGGGGCACGGCGACGGTGCGCGGCGCAGCAACGATAGGGACAGGGACGGCGATGGCGACGGACGGCGACGGGGACGGCGACGGGGGTGGCGATGAGGGGCGGCGGCGACGGGGCAGAGGAGAAAGAAGCAGGGAGAGATGAGAAACTGACAATTTTTTTGAAGTGTTTTCTTATATAGAATCCACCTTTAGTACCGGTTGGAGCCACCAACTGGTACTAAAGGTCTGTTTGGGCCAGGCGAAGCGGCGGGAACCGCACCCCCTTTAGTACCGGGTCGTGGCGCCAACCGGTACTAAAGGCCCCCCTTTAGTACCGGTTGGAGCCACGACCCGGTACTAAAGGGTGTGCGCTGCCAGGCGAGGGGCGCAAAAGTTTAGTCCCACCTCGCTAGCCGAGGGGCACTCACACCTGCTTATAAGCCCCGCCGTCGCTGCTATCTCGAGCTCCTCTCTTAAGCAGGCCTTCTCGGCCTACCTCTGCTGCGATGCCCTGTTGGGCCTACTGGGCTAGCGGGCCTGCATCCTGGCCCGACTAGAATTTGGGTTTCTAGTCGTATGCAGGCCGCTGTGGCCCAGTAGGTGGGCTTTTTTTCTTATTTTTTTGCTTTATTTATTTTTGTTTTATTTATTTTTGTTTTATTTATTTTTGAGTGGTTTTTTGCTGTATTTAGAGTTTCTTTGTGAATATTTTTTCTTTAGGTACAAAAAATTACAAACTTTCTGTTAGTAGCAGTAGTTTACAAATTTGAATAGTTTAAATTTTGAATTATTTGAAATTTGTGTGAATCACTAGTTTGTGAATAACTTAACTTTGAAAATAGATTTTTCAGTGATTCTTTTTTCTTATGTTTAATCTTAGTGTGTTTTATCATTATATTCAATTTGGTAATGCTTAGGTTATTTAAAAAATGAAATGCCTTTGTAACGGACGAGTTTTCGTTCGAAACCCTGATACTTCGAAAGAGATTGTCCATTTTGTACACGAAGTGCATCCAGTTTTTGCGGTAACCCTCTCTATTTTTTGCACATGCTATGTGGGTGAAATGATACCATGCCAACTTTCAACCTTTTCTGAGTTCATTTGAAATGTTTTTCAATTTTAGGGTCATTTAGCTGAAAAAATCAGTAAATGCATGAAAGAATTTGCTTGCACATAAAATTTCTTCGCGTTTCAAATGCCAAAACACATAACTAGCTACCCTAACTATTACAGAGATTCCCTCCTGGGTGTGAAACACAGAAGAAAGTGATGATAGTGAAGCCTATCACATCCCAGATCTTTGGGTGTGAAACTTTTTCTTCGCGTGTGTCCCTTTGCGCCGTAGCCATGGAAAATCTTCATCATTTAACTAGATGCTCGGGTCAATATTCACTATGAATGGAGCAATTTCATCAAACTTTTCATAATCTCCTGACATGTCTGTCTTGTCATCCACTCCCACGATGTTTCTCTTCCCAGAAAGAACTATGTGCCGCTTTGGCTCATCGTACGATGCATTCGCTTCCTTATCTTTTCTTTTTCTCGGCTTGGTAGACATGTCCTTCACATAGAAAACCTGTGCCACATCATTGGCTAGGATGAATGGTTCATCTGCATATGCAAGATTGTTGAGATCCACTGTTATCATTCCGTACTGCGGGTCTTCTGTTACCCCGCCTCGTGTAATATTGACCCATTTGCACCGAAACAAAGGGACCTTCAAACCACGTCGATAGTCAAGTTCCCATATGTCCTGTATATAACCATAATATGTTTCCTTTCCCGTCTTGGTTTCTACATCAAAGCGGACACCACTGTTTTGGTTGGTGCTCTTCTTATCTTGGGCGATCGTGTAAAATGTATTACCATTTATCTCGTACCCTTTAAAAGTCATTATATTCGAAGATGGTAACTGGGACAGCAAGTACATGTCATCTTCAATAGAGGCGTCATGCATGGTACATGTTTGCAACCAGCTGGCGAAACTCCTGGTTTGTTCACGTGTAATCCAGTCATCAGACCGCTCCGGGTGTTTGGAGCGTAGCAAATTCTTGTGTTCATCCATATACGAAGCCACCAAGGCGGAATTCTATAGAACTGTGTAGTGTGCTTTAGTGAGAGAATGTCCGTCCATACATATTATTTGTTCCCCTCCTAGCATGCCTTTTCCATCCAGTCTGCCCTTATGCTGCGATTCAGGAACACCAATCGGCTTAAGGTCAGGAATAAAGTCAATACAAAACTCAATGACCTCCTCATTTTCATGGCCCTTGGAGATGCTTCCTTCTAACCTAGCACTGTTATGAACATATTTCTTTAAGACTCCCATGAACCTCTCAAAGGGGAACATATTGTGTAGAAATACAGGACCCAAAACGTTAATCTCTTCACATAGGTGAACTAGGACGTGCGTCATGATGTTGAAGAAGGATGGTGGGAACACCAACTCGAAACTGACAAGACATTGCACCAAATCATTCTCTAACCTTGGTATGATTTCTGTATCGATTACCTTCTGAGAGATTGCATTGAGGAATGCACATAGCTTAACAATGGCTAATCAAACGTTTTCTGGTAGAAGGCCCCTCAATGCAACCGGAAGCAGTTGCGTCATAATCACGTGGCAGTCATGAGACTTTAGGTTCTGGAACCTTTTCTCTGCCATGTTTATTATTCCCTTTATATTCAATGAGAAGCCAGACGGTACCTTAATACTGAGCAGGCATTCAAAGAAGATTTCCTTCTCTCCTTTGGTAAGAGTGTAGCTTGCATGACCCTAATGTATGCCGTCTTTTCCGTGCATACGTTGCTGGTCCTCCCGTGCCTCAGGTGTATCTTTTGTCTTCCCATACATGCCCAAGAAGCCAAGCAGGGTCACACAAAGACTCTTCGTCACGTGCATCACGTCGATTGCGGAGCGGACCTCTAGGTCTTTCCAATAGGGAAGGTCCCAAAATATAGATTTCTTCTTCCACATGGGTGCGCGTCCGTCAGCGTCATTCGGAACAGGTTGTCCACCAGGACCCTTTCCAAAGACCACCTTCAAATCCTTGACCATATCATGTACATCAGCACCAGTACGGTGGCGAGGCTTCGTCCGGTGATCCGCCTCACCTTTGAAATTCTTGACTTTCTTTCTTACGGGATGCCTACTATCGGTATCGTCCAAACAGTGTGTGCATGCGCGGTATCCCTTGTTTGTCTGTCCTGAAAGGTTACTGAGAGCAGGCCAATCATTGATGGTCACGAACAACAACGCCTTTAGGTCAAATTCTTCCCCCATGTGCTCATCCCACGCACGTACACCTGTTCCATTCCACAGTTGTAAGAGTTCTTCAACTAATGGCCTTAGGTACACATCAATGTCGTTGCCGGGTTGGTTAGGGCCTTGGATGAGCACTGGCATCATAATGAACTTCCGCTTCATGCACAACCAAGGAGGAAGGTTATACAAACATAGAGTCACAGGCCAGGTGCTATGGTTGCTGCTCTGCTCCCCAAAAGGATTAATGCCATCTGCGCTTAGACCAAACCACACGTTCCTTGCGTCATCTGCAAACTCCTTCCCGTACATTCTTTCGATTTTTCTCCACTGCGACCTGTCAGCGGGTACTCTCAACTTTCCGTCTTTCTTACGATCTTCTCTGTGCCATCGCATCGCCTTGGCATGCTTTTTGTTTTGGAACAAATGTTTCAACCGTGGTATCATAGGAGCATACCACATCACCTTGGCAGGAATCTTCTTCCTGGGGCGCTCGCCCTCGACATCACCAGGGTCATCGCGGCTGATCTTATAGCGCAATGCACCGCATACTGGGCAAGCGTTCAAATCCTCGTACTCACCGCAGTAGAGGATGCAATCATTAGGGCATGCATGTATCTTCTGTACCTCTAACCCTAGAGGGCAGACAACCTTCTTTGCTTCGTACATACTCTCGGGCAATTCGTTGTCCTTTGGAAGCATATTCTTTATCATTACCAGCAACTTTCCAAATCCCTTGTCAGATACCCCACTCTCTGCCTTCCATTGTAGCAATTCCAGTGTGGTGCCCAGCTTTTTCTTGTCACCTACGCAATTCGGGTACAACAATTTTTCGTGATCCTCTAACATGCGCTGCAACTTCTTCTTCTCCAAATCACTTGCGCAGATCATCAATGGGATCATTCGATGCCTCTTCTTCAGCTTCTTCCTGCATTGCCGGCTCAGCTTCTTCCCGCATTACCGGCTCAGCTTCTTCCCTCATTGTTGTATCATCATATTCAGGGAACCCATGGCCAGGATAGTTGTCGTCGTCCTATTCTTCTTCATTGTCTTCCATCATAACCCCTCTTTCTCCATGCTTGGTCCAAACATTATAGTGGGGCATGAAAGCATTCTTACAGCCAGCACATGGACGTGAATGGTTCTTGACGTAGAGTAATTGTGACCATTCTTACAGCCAGCACATGGACAAGGCATAAAAGCATCCGCCCGCTTATTTGCCTCAGCCACAAGCAGAAAAGTACGCACGCCATTAATGAACTCGGGAGAGCATCGATCATCGTACATCCATTGCCGGCTCATCTTCAATACACAACACCGAAAACACCAAATTAATACAATATATAAAGTTCATACATAAAGATCATACAACACTTAAATGCAACAAACAAATAACTCTCTAGCTAAAGAATTTAAATGCAACAACAAATGCGATCAAGATCGCAACTAAGGTAACAATTGATCCAACAGCATAATGATACCAAGCCTCACTATGAATGGCATATTTTCTAATCTTTCTAATCTTCAAGCGCATTTTCTCCATCTTAATCTTGTGATCATCGACGACATCGGCAACATGCAACTATAATTCCATCTTCTCCCCCTCAATTCTTTTCAATTTTTCCTTCAAATCCTCATTTTCTCTTTCAACTAAATTTAACCTCTCGACAATAGGGTCGGTTGGAATTTCTGGTTCAACTACCTCCTACATACAAATATCTATGTCAACTTGATGGGAATAATTTGTCATAAACACGAAATGCAATGAATAGTTTTAAAAGAGAATATACCACATCCGAATCATAACCCGGACGAGGGCCGACGGGGACGGATATCAAAACCATGGCACTATGTATAACAAACAACGTATGGGTAAGATAATTATACGAGTAACTATATATCCAAATCACACAAACATCAATTTTTTATATAAAACTTCATGAACAAGAGGCTCACCACAAGGTTGTGCCGGCGACGGGACGTTGCGAGTGATCGACGGTGGTTACGACGGAGATTTAGAAGCTACTAAGTAAACCACACCTACATATGCAAACTAAGTGTTATTTTTGACCTCAAATTGCATATAAATAAAATACTAGCACAAATATATAATTCCTCCCAAATTACTAAACTCAAAAATCAATCACTATATAAAGCATTGCACGAGCTAATCTAGCAATGAGAGATGAAAGGACAAAGTTGATCATTTGAATGGATGGGGGCCTTCAAATCTTGACAAATTTTGGGCAAAATGTGTGATGAGCTTGAGAGGAAGAGGGAAAAGAACAAAGAGGAGAGGGGAAAGGGGAAGAACAGAGCGAGCTCGGGTGGACGAAGGGTCTATGTAGGACGACCTCTAGTACCGGTTCGTGATACGACCCGGTACTAAAGGTGCTGGTGGGGCCCCGGACTGACAACATCCTGCCACCACTCACTTTAGTACCGGTTCGTGGCACGAACCGGTGCTAAAGGTTCTCCACGAACAGGTACTAATGAGAGCGGCCGACTAGCCGTTGGAATCGGCACTAATGCACACATTAGTGCCGGCTCAAATTCAAACCGGCACTAATGTGCTTCACGTTTGACCCTTTTTCTACTAGTGTTGGTTATTGACCAGAGATGTGTCTCGATCATGTCTACATAGTTCTCGAACCCGTAGGGTCCGCACGCTTAACGTTCGTTGATGATATAGTACTATGAGTTATGTTGTGGGTGACCGAATGTTGTTCGGAGTCCGGGATGAGATCACGTACATGACGAGGAACTCCGGAATGGTCCGGAGATAAAGTTTGATATATGGGATAATAGTGTTTGGTCATCGAAAGGGTTCCGGAATTCACTGGAAAGGGTTCCGGAATTCACCGGGAACCCTGGCGTCTGGCCCTGGAGTTCAAGAAGGACTCTTGCCTTTTGGGTGAAACCGACCTTGTGGAGGCTTTTACTCCAAGTTTCGACCCCAAGGCTCAACATATAAATAGAGGGGTAGGGCTAGCACCGAAGACACATCAAGAAACACCAAGCCGTGTGCCGGCAACCCCGTCCCCTCTAGTTTATCCTCCGTCATAGTTTTCATAGTGCTTAGGCGAAGCCCTGTGGAGATTGTTCTTCACCAACACCATCACCATGCCGTCGTGCTACCGGAACTCATCTACTACTTTGCCCCTCTTGCTGGATCGAGAAGGCGAGGACGTCACCGAGCCAAATGTGTGCAGAACTCAGAGGTGCCGTGCTTTCGGTACTTGGATTGGTCAGATCGTGAAGACATACGACTACATCAACCGCGTTGATATAACGCTTGCGCGAATGGTCTATGAGGGTATGTAGACAACACTCTCCCCTCTCGTTGATATGCATCACCATGATCCTGCGTGTGCGCAAGATTTTTTTTTGAAATTACTACATTCCCCAACACATAGTTATTAGCTAGATGGCTTCTTCTCTCTTTTTGGATCTCAATACAATGTTCTCCCCCTCTCTTGTGGAGATCTATTCGATGTAATCTTCTTTTTAGGGTGTGTTTGTTGAGACCGATGAATTGTGGGTTTATGATCAAGATTATCTATGAACAATATTTGAATCTTCTCTGAATTCTTTTATGTATGATTGGTTATCTTTGCAAGTATCTTTGAATTATCAGTTTGGTTTGGCCTACTAGATTGATCTTTCTTGCAATGGGAGAAGTTCTTAGCTTTGGGTTCAATCTTGCGGTGTCCTTTCCCAGTGATAGTAGGGGCAGCAAGGCACATATTGTATTGTTGCCATCGAGGATAACAAGATGGTTTTTTTTATCATATTGCATGAATTTATCCCTCTACATCATGTCATCTTGCTTAAGGTGTTACTCTGTTTTCATGAACTTAATACTCTAGATGCTTGCTGGATAGCGGTTGATGAGTGGAGTAATAGTAGTAGGTGCAGGCAGGAGTCGGTCTACTTGTCTCGGATGTGATGCCTATATACATGATCATACCTAGATATTTTCATAACTATGCTCAATTCTGTCAATTGCTCAACAGTAATTCGTTCACCCACCGTGAAATACTTATGCTCTTGAGAGAAGCCACTAGTGAAACCTATGGCCCCCGGGTCTATCTTCATCATATTAATCTTCCAATATTAGTTATTTCCTTTGCCTTTATTTTACTTTGCATCTTTATCACAAAAATACCAAAAATATTATCTTATCATATCTATCAGATCTCACTCTCGTAAGTGACCGTGAAGGGATTGACAACCCCTTATCGCATTGGTTGCGAGGAGTTATTTGCTTTGTGCAGGTACGAGGGACTCACGCGCAGCCTCCTACTGGATTGATACCTTGGTTCTCAAAAACTGAGGGAAATACTTACGCTACTTTACCGCATCATCCTTTCCTCTTCAAGGAAATCCAACGCAGTGCTCAAGAGGTAGCAATGATCATGTAACTTCAGATCAAGTCACTACCGAACCTCGTAGGTCAACCAGAGCAAGATCCGCACCAGAGTGGTACGGTAATCCTGTTCTGAAGGTGATGTTACATGACCATGACGAACCTACGAACTATGAGGAAGCGATGATGAGCCCAGATTCCGCAAAATGGCTTCAGGCCATGAAATCTGAGATGGGATCCATGTATGAGAACAAAGTGTGGATTTTGGTTTGACTTGCCCAATGATCGGCAAGCCATAAAAAATAAATGGATCTTCAAGAGGAAGACGAACGCTGATAATAGTGTTACTATCTACAAAGCTAGACTTGTCGAAAAAGGTTTTGACAAAGTTCAAAGTGTTGACTACGATGAGATTTTCTCACTCGTAGCGATGCTTAAGTCTGTCCGAATCATGTTAACAAATTGCCACATTTTATGAAATCTGGCAAATGGATGTCAAAACTACATTCCTTAATGGATTTCTAAAAGAAGAGTTGTATGTGATGCAGCTAGAAGGTTTTGTTGATCCTAAAGGTGCTAACAAAATGTGCAAGCTCCAGCGATCCATCTATGGACTGGTGCAAGCATCTCAGAGTTGGAATATACGCTTTGATAAGTTGATCAAAGCATATAGTTTTATACAGACTTGTGGTGAAGCCCGTCTTTACAAGAAAGTGAGTGGGAGCACTATAGCATTTCTGATAAATATATGTGAATGACATATTGTTGATCGGAAATAATGTAGAATTTTCTGGAAAGCATGAAGGAGTATTTGAAAGGAGTTTTTCAAATAAAGACCTCGGTGAAGCTACTTACATATTGAGCATCAAGATCTATAGAGATAGATCAAGACGCTTGATAAGTTTTTTCAATGAGTACATACCTTGACAAGATTTTGAAGTAGTTCAAAATGGAACAGTCAAAGAAAGAGTTCTTACCTGTGTTACAAGGTGTGAAATTGAGTAAGACTCAAAGTCCGACCACGGCAGAAGATAGAAAGAGAATGAAAGTCATTCCCTATGCTTAGCCATAGTTTCTATAAAGTATGCCATGTTGTGTACCAGATCTATTGTATACCCTACACTGAGTTTAGCAAGGGAGTACAATAGTGATCTAGGAGTAGATCACTGGGCAGCGGTCAAAATTATCCTTAGTGGAATAAGGATATGTTTCTCGATTATGGAGGTGACAAAAGGTTTGTCGTAAAGGGTTATGTCGATGCAAATTTTAACACTGATCCAGATGACTCTAAGTCTCAATCTGGATACATTTTGAAAGAGGGAGCAATTAGCTAGAGTAGCTCCGTGCAGAGCATTGTTGACATAGAAATTTGCAAAATACATACGGATCTGAATGTGGCAGACCCATAGACTAAACATCTCTCATAAGCAAAACATGATCACACCTTAGTACGTACTCTTTGGGTGTTAATCACATAGCGATGTGAACTAGATTATTGACTCTAGTAAACCCTTTGGGTGTTGATCACATGGTGATGTGAACTATTGGTGTTAAATCACATGGTGATGTGAACTAGATTATTGACTCTAGTGCAAGTGGGAGACTGAAGGAAATATGCCCTAGAGGCAATAATAAAGTTATTATTTATTTCCTTATTTCATGATAAATGTTTATTATTCATGCTAGAATTGTATTAACTGGAAACATAATACATGTGTGAATACATAGACAAACATAGTGTCACTAGTATGCCTCTACTTGAGTAGCTCATTGATCAAAGATGGTTAAGTTTCCTAACCATAGACATGAGTTGTTATTTGATCAATGGGGTCACATCATTAGGAGAATGATGTGATTGACTTGACCCATTCCGTTAGCTTAGCACTTGATCGTTTGTTTACTACTATTGCTTTCTTCATGACTTATACATGTTCTTATGACTATGAGATTATGCAACTCCCGAATACCAGAGGAACACTTTGTGTGCTACCGATACGTCCATTTTGCATGATGCTTCTATATCTATATTTGTTCCATTATGGGCTGTTATTACACATTATGTCACAATACTTATGCCCATTCTCTCTTATTTTACAAGGTTTACATAAAGAGGGAGAATGCCTACAGCCGGGATTCTGGGATGGAAAAGGAGCAAATATTAGAGACCTATTCTGCACGGCTCCAAAAGTCCTGAAACTTCACGGAAGACGTTTTCAGAATATACAAAAAATACTCAGCGGAAGAGATTCACCAGGGGGCACACCCTGCCCGCGAGGGTGGAATATACAAAAAATACTCAGCGGAAGAGATTCACCAGGGGGCACACCCTGCCCGCGAGGGTGGGGGCGTGCCCTACCCCCTGGGCGCGCCCCCCTGCCTCATGGGCCCCCTGGTGGCCCTCTGGTGGCCATCTTCTGCTATATGAAGTCTTTTGATGGAAAAAAATAAGAAGCCATCTTCTCGGACGAAACTCCGCTGCCACGAGGCGGAACCTTGGCGGAACCAATCTAGGGCTCCGGCAGAGCTGTTCTCCTGGGGAAACTCCCCCCCCCCCTGGAGGGGGAAATCATCGCCATCGCCATCACCAATGCTCTTCTCATCGGGAGGGGGCAATCTCCATCCACATCTTCATCAGCACCATCTCCTCTCAAAACCCTAGTTCATTTCTTGTATCCAATTCTTCTCTCCAAGTCCGGGATTGGTGCTAGTAGGTTGCTAGTAGTGTTAATTACTCCTTGTAGTTGATGCTAGTTGGTTTAATTGGTGGAAGATCATATGTTCAGATCCTATATGCATATTAATACCCCCTCTGATTATGAACATGTTTATGCTTTGTGAGTAGTTACGTTTGTTCCTGAGGACATGGGAGAAGTCTTGCTATTAGTAGTCATGTGAATTTGGTATTCGTTCGATAATTTGATGAGATGTATGTTGTCTCTCCTCTAGTGGTGTTATGTGAACGTCGACTACATGACACTTCACCATTATTTGGGCCTAGAGGAAGGCATTGAGAAGTAATAAGTAGATGATGGGTTGCTAGAGTGACAGAAGCTTAAACCCTAGTTTATGCGTTGCTTCGTAAGGGGCTGATTTGGATCCATATGTTTCATGCTATGGTTAGGTTTACCTTAATACTTTTGTTGTAGTTGCGGATGCTTGCAATAGAGGTTAATCATAAGTGGGATGCTTGTCCAAGTAAGGGCAGTACCCAAGCACCGGTCCACCCACATACAAAATTATCAAAGTACCGAACGTGAATCATATGAGCGTGATGAAAACTAGCTTGACGATATTCCCATGTGTCCTCATGAGCGCTTTTCTCTATATAAGAGTTTGTCCAGGCTTGTCCTTTGCTACAAAAAGGATTGGGCCACCTTGCTGCACTTTATTTACTTTTGTTACTTGTTGCTCATTACAAATTATCCTATCACAAAACTATCTGTTACCACTTATTTCAGTACTTGCAGAGAATACCTTGCTGGAAACCGCTTATCATTTCCTTCTGCTCCTCGTTGGGTTTGACGCTCTTACTTATCGAAAGGGCTACTATAGATCCCCTATACGTGTGGGTCATCAAGACTCTTTTCTGGCGCCATTGCCGGGGAGTGAAGCGCCTTTGGGTAGGTGGAATTTGGTAAGGAAAAATTTATATAGTGTGCTGAAATTTACTATCACTTGTTACTATGGAAAGTAATCCTCTGAGGGGCTTGTTCGGGGTATCTTCACCCCGACCAGTAGAGCAAAGAGTTGCTCCTCAACCTACTGAACCTACTGAAAATGAAAATGTCTGCTTTGAAGTTCCTTCGGGTATGATAGAAAAACTGCTATCTAATCCCTTTTTAGGAGATGTAACAAAACATCCTGATGAGCATCTAATATATGTGGATGAAGTTTGTGGATTATTTAAGCTTGCAGGTGTACCCAGAGATGTTGTTAAGAAGAAGGTCTTCCCTTTATCTTTGAAGGGAGATGCATTGACATGGTATAGGCTATGTGATGATATAGGGTCTTGGAATTACAAATGATTGAAATTGGAATTTCATCAGAAGTTCTATCCTATGCATCTTGTTCATCATGATCGCAATTATATATATAATTTTTGCCCTCGCGAAGGAGAAAGCATCGCTCAAGCTTGGGGGAGGCTTAAATCAATGTTATATTCATGCCCCAATCATGAGCTCTCAAGAAAAATGATTATTCAAAATTTTTATGCTCGGCTTTCTGATAACAATCGCACCATGCTTGATACTTCTTGTGCTAGCTCTTTTATGATGAAGACTATTGAATTCAAATGGGATTTATTGGAAAGAATTAAACGCAACTCTGAAGATTGGGACCTCGACAAAGGTAAGGAGTCAAGTATGACACCTAGTTTTGATTGTGTTAAATCTTTTATGGATACCGATGTTTTCTGTAAATTTAACACTAAATATGGACTTGACTCTGAGATAGTAGCTTCTTTCTGTGAATCTTTTGCTACTTATGTTGATCTCCCCAAGGAGAAGTGGTTTAAATATCATCCTCCCTTAGAAGTAAAAGTAGCTGTACCTATTAAAGTTGAAGAAAAGATTGTCACTTATAATGATCCTATTGTTCCTACTCCTTATGTTGAGAAACCACCTTTTCCTGTTAGGATAAAGGATCATGCTAAAGCTTCAACTGTGGTTCGTAAAAGCAATATTAAAACTTATACACCTCATGAGCAAATTAAAGTTGAACCTGGTATTGCTATTGTTAAAGATCTCTTGTCTGATAATATTGATGGGCATGTTATTCATTTCCTTGATGAGACTGCTAGAATTGCTAAACCCTGTGCTAAAGATAAAAATAGACCTGTGGTAGGCATGCCTGTTATTTCTTTTAAAATAGGAGATCATTGTTATCATGGCTTATGTGATATGGGTGCTAGTGCTAGTGCAATACCTTATTCCTTATACAAAGAAATTATGCATGATATTGTACCTTCTGAGATAGAAGATACTGATGTCACAATTAAACTTGCCAATAGAGATACTATTTCACCAATGGGAATTGTTAGAGATGTTGAAGTCTTGTGTGGGAAAACTAAATATCCTGCTGATTTTCTTGTTCTTGGCTCCCCACAAGATAGCTTTTGTCCCATTATATTTGGTAGACCCTTCCTGAACACTGTTAATGCTACCATAGATTGCAAAAGGGATGTTGTTACTATCGGTTTAGATGATATGACTCATGAATTTAATTTCTCTAAATTTAGTAGACAACACCGTGAAGAAGAATTACCTAGTAAGGATGAAATTATTGGTCTTGCTTCTATTGCCGTACCTCCTAGTGATCCTTTAGAACAATATTTGCTAGACCATGAAAATGATATGTTTGTGAATGGAAGAAGGGAAATAGACGAAGTATATATTCTTTAAACAGGATACTATTCTAAAACACAATTTGCCTGTTGAAATCCTAGGGGATCCTCCTCCACCCAAGGGTGATCCTGTGTTTGAGCTTAAACCGTTACCTGATAATCTTAAATATGATTATCTTGATGAGAAAAAGATATATCATGTTATTATTAGTGCTAACCTTTCAGAGCATGAGGAGGGGAGATTATTGAAAACTCTGAAGAAGCACCGTGCTGCTATTGGCTATACTCTTGATGATCTTAAGGGCATTAGTCCCACTCTATGTCAACATAAAATTAATTTGGAAGAAGATGCCAAACCAGTTCGTGATCATCAAGGACGGCTGAATTCTAAAATGAAACAAGTGGAAAGAAAGGAAATACTAAAGCTCCTTGAGGCAGGTATAATTTATCCCATTGCTGATAGTCAGTGGGTAAGTCCTATCCATTGTGTCCCTAAGAAGGGAGGTATTACTGTCGTTCCTAATGATAAAGATGAATTGATTCCTCAAAGAATTACTACAGGTTATAGGATGGTAGTTTATTTCCGCAAATTAAATAAGGCAACTAAAAAGGATCATTACGCCTTACCTTTTATCGATCAAATGCTAGAAAGATTATCCAAACATACACATTTTTACTTTCTAGATGGTTATTCTGGTTTCTCTCAAATACATGTGTCAGCCAAAGATCAATCAAAGACTATTTTTACTTGCCCTTTTGGTACTTTTGCTTATAGACGTATGCCTTTTGGTTTTTGTAATGCACCTGCTACCTTTCAAAGATGCATGATGGCTATATTCTCTGACTTTTGTGAAAAGATTTGTGAGGTTTTCATGGACGATTTCTCCGTCTACGGATCTTCTTTTTGATGATTGCTTGAGCAACCTTGATCGAGTTTTGCAGAGATGTGAAGAAACTAATCTTGTCTTGAATTGGGAAAAGTGCCACTTTATGGTTAATGAAGGTTTGTCTTGGGGCACAAAGTTTCTGAAATAGGTATTGAGGTTGATAAAGCCAAGGTTGATGCTATTGAGAAGATGCCTTGTCCCAAGGACATCAAAGGTATAAGAAGTTTCCTTGGTCATGCCGGATTTTATAGGAGGTTCATAAGGACTTCTCAAACATTTCCCAGCCTCTGACTAATTTATTACAAAAATATATACCATTTGTTTTTTATGATGATTGTGTAGAAGCATTTGAAATACTTAAGAAAGCATTGATCTCTGCACCTATTGTTCAGCCACCTGATTGGAATTTACCCTTTGAAATTATGTGTGATGCTAGTGATTATGCTATAGGTGCTGTTCTAGGGCAAAGAGTTGATAAGAAATTAAATGTTATTCAATATGCTAGTAAAACCCTAGAAAATTCTCAATGAAATTATGCTACTACTGAAAAAGAATTCTTAGCAGTTGTATTTGCTTGTGATAAGTTCAGACCTTATATTGTTGATTCTAAAGTAACTATTCACACTGATCATGCTGCTATTAAATATCTCATGGAAAAGAAAGATGCTAAACCTAGACGTATTAGATGGGTTCTCTTGCTACAAGAATTTGACTTACATATCGTTGATAGAAAGGGAGTTGAGAACCCCGTTGCAGACAACTTGTCTAGGTTAGAAAATGTGCTTGATGACCCACTACCTATTGATGATAGCTTTCCTGATGAGCAATTAAATGTCATAAATGCTTCTCATACTGCTCCATGGTATGCTGATTATGCTAATTACATTGTTGCTAAGTTTATACCACCTAGTTTCACATACCAGCAAAAGAAAAAGTTCTTCTATGATTTGAGGCATTACTTTCGGGATGACCCACATCTTTATAAAGAAGGAGTAGATGGTGTTATTAGACGTTGTGTACCTGAGCATGAACATGAAGAGATCCTACGCAAGTGTCACTCCGAAGCTTATGGAGGACACCATGTTGGAGATAGAACTGCACATAAGGTATTGCAATCTGGTTTTTATTGGCCTAATCTCTTCAAGGATGCCCGTAAGTTTGTCTTATCTTGTGATGAATATGAAAGAATTGGTAATATTACTAGACGTCAAGAAATGCCTATGAACTATTCACTCATTATTGAACCATTTGATGTTTGGGGTTTGACTATATGGGACCTTTTCCTTCCTCTAATGGATATACACATATTTTAGTTGTTGTTGATTACGTTACTAAGTGGGTAGAAGCTATTCCAACTAGTAGTGCTGATCATAACACTTCTATTAAAATGCTTAAAGAAGTTATTTTTCCAAGATTTGGAGTCCCTAGATATTTAATGACTAATGGTGGTTCACATTTTATTCATGGTGCTTTCCGTAAAATGCTTGCTAAATATGATGTTAATCATAGAATTGCATCTCCTTATCACCCACAGTCTAGTGGTCAAGTAGAATTGAGTAATAGAGAGCTCAAATTAATTTTGCAAAAGACTGTTAATAGATCTAGAAAGAATTGGTCCAAGAAACTTGATGATGCATTATGGGCCTATAGAACTGCATATAAAAATCCTATGGGTATGTCTCCGTATAAAATGGTTTATGGAAAAGCATGTCACTTACCTCTCGAACTAGAACATAAGGCATATTGGGCTATTAAAGAACTCAATTATGATTTTAAACTTCCTGGTGAGAAGACATTATTTGATATTAGCTCACTTGATGAATGGAGAATCCAAGCCTATGAAAATGCCAAGTTGTTTAAACAAAAGGTTAACAGATGGCATGATAAAAGGATACAAAAGCGTGAGTTTAAAGTCGGTGATTATGTATTGCTATACAACTCTTGTTTAAGATTTTTTGCAGGGAAACTTCTCTCTAAATGGGAAGGTCCTTACATTATCGAGGAGGTGTATCGTTTCGGTGCCATAAATATCAACAACTTCGAAGGCACGAATCCGAAGGTGGTGAATGGTCAAAGAATCAAACATTATATCTCAGGTAATCCCATAAATGTTGAAACCAATGTTATTGAAACCGTAACCCCGGAGGAATACATAAGGGACACTTTCTGGAACGTTTCAGACTCCGGAAAGGAATAGGTATGTGGTACGGTAAGTAAACCGACTCCAAAACAGTTTTTAAGGCAATATTTCTCCATTTTGGAATATTTAGGAAAATAGAAAAATAAGAAGCAGTCCGGGAAGGACACGAGGGCTCCATGAGGGAGGAGGGCATGCCCTACCCCCTGGGCGCGCCCCCCTACCTCGTGGGCACCTCGTGTGCTCTTCGGACTCCTTTTTCGTACATGACACGTATTTTGGTCGGTAAAAATTCATTATATAATCTCCCGAAGGTTTTGACTCCCGTATCACACAAATATCTCTTGTCTTTGTTTTGAGCTGTCCTGCTGTAGACAGAGCAACATGTCGTCCCAGGATTCGGAAGGAGAAAGCTATGTGGCTGATTACCTTGCTGATCCTAAGGTCTATGGGCATGTGGACATTGTGGTTGGACTACGGAAGAAGAAGAGGACTATGAACCCAAGGGAAAGGAGGAGACGAATTCAGATGAAGATGAAGTCCCACTACCTCAACCTGGGGACATGCATGTGGAGTTCAAAAAGTCAAGCCTCCCGGATAGAGTAAAGAAACCTAAGATCGAGTTCATCCCTTTTCGCCTCTTGCAGGAAAACAAGCAAGAACTATGCAAAAAGATACTAAGCCTGGAAAAGGAGATCCAAGACCTAAGGGACCAAAATTCTGTCCTCAAACACAAATTAAGGAAGAAGCCTACACCATCAACAAAATCACCACCGTCTCCACCAACAAAGAAGAATTGAATATCTGGTATGGGCACTCCCCTTGGCAACTGCCAAGCTTGGGGGAGTGCCCCGGTATTGTATCACCATCACTTTTATCATTACCATTTTTCTTAGTTCGATCCTTTTGGAAATATCTTGATCTAGTAGAATAAAAGTTCTTAGTATGATCTAGTTGTGAGTTTTGCTTTATGATTCTTCTATGTAATCGAGTCCGTGAGCTATATATATAATAAAGATTAGTGTTGAGTCAAGGGCTTGATTATTTTGCCATGATCCTAAGTGAATAAAAGAAGAGAGAAAGAAATAAAAAGAAACAAAGGGATCATATGGATCTCATGGAGAGTAATGAGCTCACATAGAAAAAGTATGATGAATAAAAGTTGTTGAGAGTTGACAAACATAGTTTTGGTCATCGGTGCAATTAATAGGAAGTAATAAAGAAAGAGAGGTCTTCACATATAAATATACTATCTTGGACATCTTTTATGATTGTAAGCACTCATTAAAATATGACATGCTAAAGAGTTGATGCTGGACAAGGAAGACAACATAATGGGTTATGTTTTCTTACATCTAAGATAAATTATATTGTCATGGATCATCCAACATGGTTGAGCTTGCCTTTATCCCTCATGCTAGCCAAATTCATCGCACCAAGTAGAGATACTACTTGTGCTTCCAAATACCCTTAAACCAGTTTTGCCATGAGAGTCCACTATACCTACCTATGGATTGAGTAAGATCCTCTAAGTAAGTTGTCATCGGTGCAAGTAATAAAAATTGCTCTCTAAATATGTATGACTTATTAGTGTGGGAGAAAATAAGCTTTATACGATCGTGTGATATGGAAGAAATAAAAGCGACAGACTGCATAATAAAGGTCCATATCACAAGTGGCAATATAAAGTGACGTTCTTTCGCATTAAGGTTTTGTGCATCCAACCATAAAAGCGCATGACAACCTCTGCTTCCCTCTGCGAAGGGCCTATCTTTTACTTTTATCTCCTACCTTACATAAGTGTCATGGTGATCTTCACCCTTCCCTTTTACATTTTATCCTTTGGTAAGCACAGTATGTTGGAAAGATCATGGTATATATGGCTAATTGGATGTGAGCTTTCATGAACTATTATTGTTGACATTACCCTTGAGGTAAAACGTTGGGAGGCAAAACTATAAGCCCATATCTTTCTCTGTGTCCGATTAAAATTCCATACCCATAAGTATTGCGTGAGTGTCAGCAATTGTGAAAGACTATATGATAGTTGAGTATGTGGACTTGCTGAAAAGCTCTTATACACTGACTCTTTCCTATGTTATGATAAATTGCAATTGCTCCAATGACTGAGATTATAGTTTGTTAGTTTTCAATAAAGTTTACGATTCATACTTGAAATTGTGATTGAATTATTACTCTAGCATAAGAAATCATATGACAAGAATTATGTAAGTTGCTGTTCTAAGAATGATCATGATGCCCTCATGTCCGTATTTTATTTTTTTATCGACACCTCTATCTCTAAACATGTGGACATATTTTTCGATTTCGGCTTTTTGCTTCAGACAAGCGAGGTGTAAGCTTGGGGGAGTTGATACGTCCATTTTAGATCATGATTTTATATCGATATTTATTGCATTATGGGCTGTTATTACACATTATGTCACAATACTTATGCCTATTCTCTCTTATTTTACAAGGTTTACATAAAGAAGGAGAATGCCGGCAGCTGGGATTCTGGGCTGGAAAAGTAGCAAATATTAGAGACCTATTCTGCACAGTTCCAGAAGTCCTGAAACTTCGCGGAAGATGTTTTCAGAATATATAAAAAATACTCAGTGGAAGAGATTCACCACGGGAGCCACACCCTGCCCACGAGAGTGGGGGAGCGCCATACCCCCCTGGGCACGCCCCCTACCTCATGGGCCCCCTAGTGGACCTCCGTTGGCCATCTTCTGCTATATGAAGTCTTTTCATGAAAAAAAATAAGAAGCCATCTTCTCGGACGAAACTCCGCCGCCATGAGGCGGAACCTTGGCGGAACCAATCTAGGGCTCCGGCAGAGCTGTTCTGCCGGGGATACTTCCCTCCCGGAGGGGGAAATCATCGCCATCGCCATCACCAATGCTCCTCTCATCGGGAGAGGGCAATCTCCATCAACATCTTCATCAGCACCATCTCCTCTCAAAACCCTAGTTCATCTCTTGTATCCAATTCTTGTCTCGAAGTCCTGGATTGGTGCTAGTAGGTTGCTAGTAGTGTTAATTACTCCTTGTAGTTGATGCTAATTGGTTTAATTGGTGGAAGATCATATGTTCAGATCCTATATGCATATTAATACCCCCTCTGATTATGAACATGTTTATGCTTTGTGAGTAGTTACGTTTGTTCCTGAGGACATGGGAGTAGTCTTGCTATTAGTAGTCATGTGAATTTGGTATTCGTTCGATATTTTGATGAGATGTATGTTGTCTCTCCTCTAGTGGTGTTATGTGAACTTCTACTACATGACACTTCACCATTATTTGGGCCTAGAGGAAGGCATTGGGAAGTAATAAGTAGATGATGGGTTGCTAGAGTGACAGAAGCTTAAACCCTAGTTTATGCGTTGCTTCGTAAGGGGCTGATTTGGATCCATATGTTTCATGCTATGGTTAGGTTTACCTTAATACTTTTGTTGTAGTTGCGGATGCTTGCAATAGAGGTTAATCATAAGTGGGATGCTTGTCCAAGTAAGGGCAGTACCCAAGCACCGGTCCACCCACATACCAAATTATCAAAGTACCAAACGCGAATAATATGAGCGTGATGAAAACTAGCTTGACGATATTCCCATGTGTCCTCGGGAGCGCTTTTCTCTATATAAGAGTTTGTCCAGGATTGTCCTTCGCTACAAAAAGGATTGGGCCACCTTGCCGCACTTTATTTACTTTTGTTACTTGTTGCTCGTTACGAATTATCGTATCACAAAACTATCTGTTACCACTTATTTCAGTACTTGCAGAGAATACCTTGCTGGAAACCGCTTATCATTTCCTTCTGCTCCTCATTCGGTTCGACACTCTTACTTTTCCGAAGGACTATGATAGATCCCCTATACTTGCGGGTCATCAGCTACCAAACGTCACAACGTAACTGGGAGATTATAAAGGTGCTCTACAGGTGTCTCCGATGGTAATTGTTGAGTTGGCATAGATCAAGATTAGGATTTGTCACTCCGATTGTTGGAGAGGTATCTCTGGGCCCTCTCGGTAATACACATCACTATAAGCCTTGCAAGCTTGATAACTAATGAGTTAGTTACGGGATGATGTATTACGGACCAAGTAAAGAGACTTGCCGGTAACGACATTGAACTAGGTACTGGGATACCGACGATCGAATCTCGGGCAAGTAACATACCGATGACAAAGAGAACAACATATAGTGTTGTGCGGTTTGACCGATAAAGATCTTCGTAGAATATGTAGGAACCAATATGAGCATCCAGGTTACGCTATTGGTTATTGACCGGAGACGTGTCTCGGTCATGTATACATAGTTCTCGAGCCTGTAGGGTCCGCACGCTTAAAGTTCTGTGACGATCGTTTTATGAGTTTATATGTTTTGATGTACCGAAGGTAGTTCAGAGTCCCAGATTTGATCACGGACATGACGAGGAGTCTCGAAATGGTCAAGACATAAAGATTGATATATTGGAAGCCTACATTTGGACATTGGAATAGTTTCGGGTGAATCATGATTTTACAGGAGTACCGGAGGGGTTACCGGAACCCCCCGGGGGCTAATGGGCCTTGTTGGGCCATAAGGCAAAGAGAGAGGGGCTGGCCTAGGGCAGGCAGTGCGTCCCCTTCCCCCTGTCTGAATTGGACTAGGAGAAGGGGGGCAGCGCCCCCCTTTCCTTCTCTTTCTATCCCTGCCTTCCTCCCTCCTAGTAGGAGTAGGAAAGGGAGGAATCCTAATCCTACTAGGAGGAGGATTCCTCCTAGGCACGCCAACAAGCGCCAGCCGGCCTCCCCCTTGAGCCTTTATATACAGGGGCAGGGGGCACCTCTAGACACACAAGTTGATCACAAAGATCTCTCCCAGCCGTGTGCGGTGCCCCGTCCACCATAATCCACCTCGGTCATACTGTAGCGGTGTTTAGGTGAAGCCCTGCTACGGTAACTTCGTCAACATCGTCACCACGCCGTCATGCTGACGAAACTCTTCCCCGAGCTCTACTGGATCATGAGTTCGTGGGACGTCACCGAGCTGAACGTGTGTTGAACACGGAGGTGCCATACGTTCGGTACTGAGGATCGGTCGATCGTGAAGACGTACGACTACATCAACCGCGTTGTCATAACGCTTCCGCTTAACGGTCTACGAGGGTACATGGACAACAGTCTCCCCTCTTGTTGCTATGCATCACCGTGATCCTGTGTGTGTAGGAGAATTACTACGTTCCCCAACAATAGGTAGGTATGGTGGCTGTTTTGTGGAAGATATAAGGAGGCTTATGTGTGATAGAGCATATCATATCACGGGGTTTGGATGCCGGCGAAGTTTGCACCAACTCTCAAGGTGAGAAAGGGCAATGCACGGTACCAAAGAGGCTAGCAATGATGGAAGGGTGAGAGTGCGTATAATCCATGGACTCAACATTAGTCATAAAGAACTCACGTACTTATTGCAAAAATCTACAAATCATCAAAACCAAGCACTATGCGCATGCTCCTAGGGGGATAGATTGGTAGGAAAAGACCATCGCTCGTCCCCGACCGCCACTCATAAGGAAAGGAATCAAAGAACACCCCATGCCTCAAATTTTTCACATAACGTTTACCATACGTGCATGCTATGAGACTTGCCAACTTCAACACAAGTATTCATCAATTTCACAATTACAACTAGCACACCTCTAATATTACCACCTTTATATCTCAAAACCATCTATCAAGCATCCAACTTCTCTTAGCTTTTAAAATTTATAACCAAAGTGAATTACCATGCTGTTCTAAAGGACTCTCAAAATGATATAAGTGAAGCATGAGAGATCAATTATTTCTATAAAATAGAACCACCACCATGCTCTAAAAGATATAAGTGAAGCACTAGAGCAAAAATTATCCAACTCAAAAGATATAAGTGAAGCACATAGAGTATTGTAATAAATTCCAATTCATGTGTGTCTCTCCCAAAAGGTGTGTACCGCAAGGATGATTGTGGTAAACTAAAAAGCAAAGACTCAAATCATACAATACGCTCCAAGCAAAACACATATCATGTGGCGAACAAAAATATAGCTCCAAGTAAAGTTATCGATGGACGAACACAAAAGAGGGGATGCCTTCCGGGGCATACCCAAGCTTAGGCTTTTGGTTGTCCTTGGATTTTACCTTGGGGTGCCTTGGGAATCCCCAAGCTGAGGTTCTTTCCACTCCTTGTTCCATAATCCATCAAATCTTTACCCAAAACTTGAAAACTTCACAACACAAAACTTAAAAGAAAAACTTCGTGAGCTCCGTTAGTAAAAGAAAACAAAACACCACTTAAAGGTACTGTAATGAACTCATTCTTTATTTATATTGGTGTTAAACCTACTGTATTCCAACTTTTCTATGGTTCATAAACTCTATTACTAGCCATAGATTCATCAAAATAAGCAAACAACACACGAAAAATAGAATCTGCCAAAAATAGAACATACTGTAGTAATCCATAGGTTTAAAATACTTATGGAACCCCAAAAATTCTAAAATAAATTTCTAGACGTGAGGAATTTATCTATTAATCATCAGCAAAAAGAATCAACTAAATAGCACTCTCCAGTAAAAAAAATGGCAGCAATTCTCGTGAGCTCTAAGGTTTCTATTTTTTACAGCAAGATCAAAAAGACTTTCCCCAAGTCTTCCCAACAGTTCTACTTGGCACAAACCAAAACAGAGGCTAGATAAATTATTTATTACTAAACAGGAACAAAAAGCAAGGAATAAAAATAAAATTGGGTTGCCTCCCAACAAGCTCTATCGTTTAACGCCCCTAGCTAGGCATAAAAGCGAGGATAGATCTAAGTATTACCATATTTGGTATTACGAAAGAAAAGAGAAAATTTATTTTCTGTAGCATTTATCTTTCTATTTTGAGAGAGCATGTGGCCATTAATTGTGGAAGAAAGATTAAGCATGTTACGGAAATTTGCATCTAAACTAGCCCTCATTTCTTTGATAATTTCATTTTGGTAAAAGCACAAAAGAGAGGTGGATTCCACCTTCTCACTCATGGGGTGCCCAAATATAGTTTTCATCTTTTCATAAGTATCTATGGGATCCCCCTCAAGAAAACCTTCTTCAAAAATAGAATCTAGAACTTGTTTGAACGAAGAGGGTAAACCAATATAAAAGCTTTTCAGGTATATCTCAGATTGATATTGGGGCACATAGCTAGCTCAGATCCTTAATAGCCTATCCCAAGCATCTTTCAAAGATTCATCAAGTAAATAACGAAAAATTCCGGGATCATCTTCATCGAAATTATTCAAACTCTTGTTGATAAGCCCGGTAGGTCTTTCCACAGCATCATTATTTATGAGCTTAGAGAGGACAGAGGGACTATCCAGGGTAAAACCCAGGAGAGGACCCTTAGCCCTTTTCGAATCGGCCATGGCACAAGAAAAATAAATGGGAAAAAGGTGAGTAAAACGGCAAGGGTGAAGTGGGGGAGAGGAAAACGAGAGGAAAATGGAAATAATGTAATGCGAAGGATAAGAGTTGTGATTGGTACTTGGTATGTCTTGACTTGGCGTAGATCTCCCCGGCAACGGCGCCAGAAATCCTTCTTGCTATCTCTTGATCATGCGTTGGTTTTCCCTTGACGAGGAAAGGGTGATGCAACAAAGCAGTGTAAGTATTTCCCTCAGTTTCTGAGAATTAAGGTATCAATCCAGTAGGAGACCACGCGCGAGTCACCTCGTACCTACACAAACAAATAAGAACCTCGCAACCAACGCGATAAAGGGGTTGTCCATCCCTTAACGGCCACTTGCAAGAGTGAGATCTGATAGAGATAATAATAATAAGATAAATATTTTTGGTATTTTTATGATATAGATTGAAAGTAAAGATTGCAAAATAAAATAGATTGGAAACTTGTATGATGGAAAATAGACCCGGGGGCCATAGGTTTCACTAGTGGCTTCTCTCAAGATAGCATAAGTATTACAGTGGGTGAACAAATTACTATCGAGCAATTGATAGATTGAGCATAGTTATGAGAATATCTAGGTATGATCATGTATATAGGCATCACATCCATGACAAGTAGAACGACTCCTGCCTGCATCTACTACTATTACTCCACACATCGACCGCTATCCAGCATGCATCTAGAGTATTAAGTTCATAAGAACAGAGTAATGCTTTAAGCAAGATGACATGATGTAGAGGGATAAACTCATGCAATATGATATAAACCCCATCTTTTTTATTCTCTATGGCAACAATACAATACATGTCATTTCCCTTTCTGTCACTGGGATCGAGCACCGCAAGATTGAACCCAAAGCTAAGCACTTCTCCCATTGCAAGAAAGATCAATCTAGTAGGCCAAACCAAATTGATAATTCGAAGAGACTTGCAAAGATAACCAATCATACATAAAAGAATTCAGAGAAGATTCAAATATTGTTCATAGATAATCTTGATCATAAACCCACAAGTCATCGGATCTCAACAAACACACCGCAAAAAGAGTTACATCGAATAGATCTCCAAGAAGATTGAGGAGAACTTTGTATTGAGATCCAAAGAGAGAGAAGAAGCGATCTAGCTAATAACTATGGACCCGAAGGTCTGAGGTAAACTACTCACACATCATCGGAGGGGCCATGGAGTTGATGTAGAGGCCCTCCGTGATCAATGCCCCCTCTGGCGAAGCTCCGGAAAAGGCCCCAAGATGGGATCTCTTAGATACAGAAGGTTGCGGCGGTGGAAATAGGGTATCGTGGTGCTCCTGGATGTTTTCGGGGTATGTGAACATATATAGGAGGGAGAAGTAGGTCGGTTGAGCCACGAGGGGCCCATGAGGGGGAAGGGGTGCCCAGGGGGGTAGGCGCGCCCCCCTGCCTCGTGGCCTGCTCGGTTGTTTCTATATGTCCACTCCAAGTCCTCTGGATCACATTTGTTCCAAAAATCACGCTCCCAAAGGTTTCATTCTGTTTGGACTCCGTTTGATATTCCTTTTATGCAAAACACTGAAATAGGCAAAAAACAGCAATTTGGGTTGGGCCTCCAGTTAATAGGTTAGTCCCAAAAATAATATAAAAGTGTAAAATAAAGCCCATTAATATCCAAAACAGATAATATAATAGCATGGAACAATCACAAATTATAGATACGTTGGAGACGTATCACGTGTATTATTATTTTTTTGTTCGCTATTGGCGGGACAGAATGAAGGGAAAGGTAAAAATTGGTGTGAAACCAAAAATAAATAAATTATGAGGGTGTCTAACAATTTGAAGCCAAACAAATTATAAAATTTCTTATTATCATCTAGCCCGTGACGGGCACTCGTACATATATTTGTGCAAGTAGAACGTGTTTCTTCTATGTTTGTACAAACTATGTGCAATATGGGTGAAGTAAAACATGAATACTAATGCTCAAACAATAGAAAAAGTTAATACAAAAACAAAAAAAATCCTAGCTTGCATGTTACGACCCACATGTACAATTGTCGTCATCCATCATATCCAAGATCACTAGTTGTCCCCGCGGGCAACCATGCCGTCCAGATTGGGCGCCGCCTAAGGAGTCGCCTTTACCGGCACATAACCATCGTGTTCGCTGAGGTGACTGGTGAACGCCAACTTCTTGGCAATGACTTGATCACAGAGGCTGAAGAAATGTGCAAAGTCATTCGTGAAAATCTCAAAGCCGCGCAATCGCGCTAGAAGAGTTACTACGATAGCAAGCATCGTGACTTGGCTTTCGAGATCGGAGACCATGTCTACCTCCGCGTCTCTCCAATGGAAGGTACTCGTCGCTTCGATATCAAAGGGAAGCTTGCCCCTAGATACGTGGGTCCTTTCAAGATCATCGGCAAAAGAGGCGATCTCGCCTATCAACTTGAGCTTCCATCCAACTTTGCAAACGTGCACGACATGTTTCATGTGTCTCAGCTCCGCAAGTGTTTCAAGACTCCTGACTGCACTGTCAACTTTGAAGAGATTGATCTCCAAGAAGACCTGTCTTATCATGAGCATCCTGTTGCTATTCTCGAAGAAACTGAGCGCAAGACTCGCAACATGTCTATCAAATTCCTGAAAGTCAAGTGGTCACATCATTCTGACCGCGAAGCCACCTGGGAATGCAAGGACCACCTCCGTTCCGAATATCCGGAGTTTTTCTAGTCCTAGATCTCGGGACGAGATCCTTTCGTAGTGGTGGAGTGTTGTAACGCCCCGTATGTAACCTGCCATATTTGTATACCAACTCTTGCCATTTCCGGCACTAAGTTATGATATTTCCTTGTTGTCAGGTTTTTGTCTTCGTGTTGATTTTGTCTTTGTCATGCATCTCATATCATGTCATCATGTGCATCGCATTAGCATACATGTTCGTCTCATGCATCCGAGCATTTTCCCCGTTGTCCGTTTTGCATTCCGGCGCTCCTATGTCCTGCGGTGTCCCCCTTTACCTCTTTTCATGTGCGGGTGTTAAATGTTCTCGGATTGGACCGGGACTTGCCAAGCGGCCTTGGTATACTACCGGTAGACCGCCTGTCAAGTTTCGTGCCATTTGGACATCGTTTGATAATCCAACGGTTAACCGAGGAACCAAAAAGGCCTCGTGTGTGTTGCAGCCCAACACCTCTCCAAAGTGGCCCAAAACCCACCTAAACCCCCTCCATCATCTAGGTCGTTCGATCACGATCGCGTGGCCACAAACCGTGCTCAATTTGGATCCTCCTAGCTCCCTCTACCTATAAATATAGACCCCCCTCCGAAATTCCCGGATCCCTTCCTACCCTAACACTAAAAATCCGCTCCCCGCGCTGCTGGACACGTCTGGAACGGACTGGACGCGTCCGCCCTGCCGCCTCAGCCAATCCTGCGCCGCCACGTCACCGTCGCCGTCCCACCGCCACCGAGGCCCGCAGGGCCTCAATCCGGCCTCCGCGGCCCGCCACTCCTCCGCCACCGCCCACGGGAGAGCGTGCGGGAACGCCGCCCGTTCGCCTTCGCCGCCCTGCCACGCAGCTCGCCGCCGTGCGCCACCGCCATCGCCGTGCGCCGCCCCTCGTCACCTCGTCGCCGGCCCCCGCTGCCACCGTCGCCGTGCGCCGCGCCGCTCGGCCACCGCCTCGCCGCCCTGCCCTCGTCGCCGGCCGCCATCGCCGGATCCGGTGGCACCGCCCCTCTCCCTCGACTCCGGCGCGTCTCTGGCAAGCCCCCACCAACGAACCTCGAAGAGCATGCAGATCCAGATCCAGATCGGTTTAGGGTTGACTTTTGCCCTAGTTCCAGTATTTTTTGCATTCTTCACCGCATCATAACTCTGCACCCGTGGCTCCGTTTTTGGCGTGTAGCATATCAAATTGTTCATCTCGACGAGTACTTCATTTCATTCCATTGCACAATGTTCATTTGAGTTCATCTTGATGCCCTAAATGTTGTTGCAAGAGTGCTATACAATGTTAGTTTCAGATTCTTATCAGAGATTGGACATTTGTCATTTTTGCCATGATTGATGTGTGCCTCCTTTGAACTTGAGCCCTACATGTGTTTTGATGTATGCCATGCCATCTTTACAGGGGTGTATGCCATGTATTTTTGTGATCTTTGTGGTGACTAGAACAAGCATGCAAAGTAGCTCTCGTAATATTGCTGATTTCCGGGACTTAGAATTCTTCTAAGTCTTTGTCCTGTTAATATTTTTATGCCATGTATTCTTGTTGCTATAGAGTGATCCATGCCTCTTTTGAGCATGATCAGTAAGGATGTTTTGTAGATATTGTTGTGCTCTATCCATCCATGTCTTTGTTTGCAATTATGGAGCAACCTAGCTTGACTCAATCAAGCTCTACTTTTGCTATAAACTGTTCCTAGCAGAATGCTTACGTGTTAAGCATTGTTGTCGAGGTTGTTGTAGTTGATCCATGCATGCTATGAGGTTGTTCTTGCCATGTTTAGCTTCTATGCCATGTCTACTTGCTGGGTGTATGCTTAGTTTGTCATGCAATGCCTTGTGGTGAGTGCATCGAGCTCGCAAACATGCCTACTTGATATCTGTTTTGCCATGATTCCAGTTTTCTACTAAGTCTGAATCTGTTAATGAAAGTTGCTATGTTCACATGGTCGCCATTGTATTTTCTGATCCCTTTTGGCTTATGGTCAGTAAGAGACTTTTGTTGTATGCTTTGAGTAGCTTCATGCCATGCCTTGCTTTGCCATGATATGTTACTGTAGCATGTTGTTATCTTGCTCTAAACATTGCTTCCTGATGTTAAATTCCTGACATGTTATTGTCACCAAGTCTGAAACCTGATATCTTTTGCACTTTTGCCATGCTTGTTTGAACCTGCTATTGAGTGAATTAGCCGTAGCTTAGTGTTCATCTTTTGTCAAGCATCTTGAGTGGATCACTTCCATGTGCTTTGTTGTTATGTTAGATGCAGTAGCTTGTTGTTCTTGATGCATTTAGATGGCCTCGTGCTGTTAATCGCAGATCGGTGCCATTTTTGTTTTGCTTGCCATTTGCAAACCGTGCATCCGATTCCGGTGATCTTTATATCGATTTCAACCAAAATCAACTCCCCTTTCTAGTGGCACTCTTGGTTTTCCAAGTTGAGGTCAGGTTCAATCTTTCCTTTCCAAAACATGCATATGCATTACATATCACATCCCACATATCATGCCATGTTTTGCATCATGTTGTTTGTGCTTTGCACGTGATTGATTGTGGTTCCCTTTGCTTGTGTTCTTGATTTGGGTAGAGCTGGGAGACGAGTACGTGATCGAGGAACCAGTTGAGTACGCTTACGAGGATCAAGCTAACATCAACTCAGAGAACTTTGGAGGCAAGATGACCATACCCTCGAAATCACTTCTATCTTTTCTTGCTAGATGCTCACTCTTTTGCTATGCCTATGCTATGATACCTACCACTTGCTTAGCATGCCTCCCATATTGCCATGTCAAACCTCTAACCCACCTTGTCCTAGCAAACCATTGTTTTGGCTATGTTACCGCTTTGCTCAGCCCCTCTTATAGCATTGCTAGTTGCAGGTGAAGATTGGAGTTTGTTCCTTGTTGGAACATGTTTATTGTTGGGATATCACTATTATATCTTGTCTATTTTAATGCATCTATGTCGGAGTAAGTGACCACGGGTAGCCTAGCCGGCTCCCCCTGGCCTTTCTGAAAAAATTACGAGCCGATCCGGCTCTCAAGAATCCAAGACATGGGGCCGCCTTCCCCTGGCCGGCTGTCTCTCAGGGCGGCTATTGGAAGGCGGCCCGACTTCAGCCCTCATGAAGAAAGCCACGGGAGGGCCGGCTCCGAGGAGCCGGCTGCGACAAGGCCGACTCCAAGGAGCCGGCTCCCATAAAGCGGTCAAGACCGTACCCTCGAAGTCTGCATCCACATAACGACGATGTGACGGGGCGTGGCTACAGTGAAGCCTGCCACCCCCGAATCCCGGAGCGCGCCTGGCACAGTGCGCCGTACGGGTGGCCATGACCCGTCCGACGCAGCACTGTTGCCATGTTGACCCTGATGTCATCCATGACAGGCTACCAGTACGGCCCACGGGCGATGGGCCCCTTCGGGCAGAGAGACACCCGAAGGCGGCCTGGCCTCCCCCAGTCGGCCCAAGACGGAGCCGACTCTCTCTAGCCGGCTTGCCACCCCCTCGAAGGAGACGCCCCATTAAGGAGACAAGACGCGGTGAGGCTACAGTGGTCACCCGCCGGACGGCAGCACTGTAGCCACGCTTACCTCGGCGAAGCCCTCGTCACCAAGATTGAGCAACACTAACCAGCCACCGACAAGGCCCTGGACAGTGGGGCCTACCTGTCGATCAAGGAGCCGGTAGCCGGCGGGACCCACTAGCCGGCGGGCCCCAGCAGCCGGCACAGAAGCCGGAGAGCGAAGACACAGACGGCTGGGCCCCATGCCCAGCCGGATTACCATTGTACCCCCGGGGTAAGGCCCATATAAACCCCCCGGGACACCCATCCAAGAGATGGATCCTTGCTAGTTTTAGACACCACGTAGGGAGGAGAAGAGAGCAAGCAGAGCCCTTCTTCCTCCTCTCGCCAAACAGCTCAAGGAGCATCGTGTAGCTACTTGTTCATCTAGTGATCATGCGGAGACCCCGCAGAGCAGCAGTAGGGGTGTTATCTCCACGGAGAGCCCCAAAGCTGGGTAAGATTCACCGGCGTGCATGTCTTTGCCTCATCCCGTTTCCAGGCACCGGCGATGTTTTACTGGCTCCCACAATGATAAGCCACCCGTTGGCATATGTTGCACCTACCACCCGACAATCTATATACTTGGTAAAGGGTGGAAGGCTCGGCCTTATGCCTGGTGTTTTGTTCCACTCTTGCCGCCCTCGTTTCCGTCATACCGGTGTTATGTTCCTTGATTTTGCGTTCCTTACACGGTTGGGTTATAATGGGAACTCCTTGACAGTTTGCCTTGAATAAAACTCCTCCAGCAAGGCCCAACCTTGGTTTTACCATTCGCCACCTAGCCTCTTTTTCCCTTGGGTTCCGCAGACTCAAGGGCCATCTTTATTTTAAACCCCTGGGCCAGTGCTCCTCTGAGTGTTGGTCCAAACTTAGCTGCCTGCGGGGCCACCTCGGGCAACTTGAGGGTTGGTTTTACTCGTAGCTAGTCTCATCCGTTGTGCCCTGAGAATGAGATATGTGCAGCTCCTATCGGGATTTGCCGGCACATTCGGGTGGCTTTGCTGGTTTAGTTTTACCATTGTCGAGATGTCTTGTAACCAGGATTCCGAGTCTGATCGGGTTGTCTTGGGAGAAGGAATATCCTTCGTTGACCGTGAGAGCTTGTGATGGGCTAAGTTGGGACACCCCTGTAGGAATTTGAACTTTTGAAAGCCGTGCCCGCAGTTATGGGCAGATGGGAATTTGTTAATGTCCGGTTGTAGAAAACCCGAAACTTGACTTAATTAAAATGAATCAACAGAGTGTGTGGCCGTGATGGTTTCTTTTCGACGGAGTCCGAAAAGAGAACATGGTCTCGTGTTATGCTTGAACGTAGGTTGTTCCAGGATCACCTCTTGATCATAGTTTATCGATCGTGCCTTTGCCTTCTCTTCTCACTCTCTTTTGCGTATGTTAGCCACCATATATGCTAGTGCTTCCTGAAGCTCCACCTCATCCTTTTACCTACCTATAAGCTTAAATAGTCTTGATCACGAGGGTGTGAGATTGCTGAGTCCCCGTGACTCATAGATTACTTCAAAAACTAGATGCAGGGACCGATGATACCGCTCTAGGAGATTCGACTGAGCTCAAGTGGGAGTTCGATGAGGACTCAGGACGATACTACGTTTCCTTTCCAGACGATCAGTAGTGGAGCCCAGTTGGGGCGATCGGGGACTTTGTTGCATTTGGGGTTGTATTTATTTTGGTTCCGTAGTCAGACCTTGATTGTATCTGGATGATTTTAATGATATATTTATGCTATTGTGTGACGTGGTGAGTGTAAGCCAACTATGTACCTCTTTTCCTTATTCATTACATGGGTTGTGTGAAGATTACCCCACTTGCGACATTGCTTACAATGCGGTTATGCCTCTAAGTCGTGCTTCGACACGTGGGAGATATAGCCGCATCATGGGCGTTACAAGTTGGTATCAGAGCCTTCCCCGACTTAGGAGCCCCCCTGCTTGATCGAATCGTTGGCGTTGTTGAGTCTAGAAAAATATTTTGAGTCATTTAGGATTATATATATCGGAGAGTAGGATTCTTTTTACTCCTCAGTCCCTTTGTCGCTCTGGTGAGGCATCCTGACGTAGAGTTTTGACTCTTCTCTTCTCAAATTTCACTAAAAATTTTTAGGATCACGCGGGTATCTTGGAATCGTTCCGATGGATTTGTGACGAGAACATTGTTCTTGGTGCCTCCTGACATATAGGGGTTGTGGCAGTGTCTCGGGGAGTTGAGCTCCAAGGTGTTGTCATCACAATTTTATCGTTGCAATTCTGGAATACCTGAGTTTCGCCGACATCGAAAATCTCTTTTATGTAGTTGTTGGTGATATAACCTCGACGCCACCCAGTACTTTGGCGGGAGTTCGGGAGTATTGCCATAACTCTTATAACAGATGCTTTTCGAAGGTTGAGGTAAATGATTTCCTAAGGTTTTTTGGTTATGTGTTGAAGGATGGATACAGCTGGATGTAGGATTTGCTAGCTTTGGGTGAGATATTATGCTTCCCCTGTATCCCCAACACCTGATTGCATAACCGGGAAAATTTCGGGAGTTTCATAGGTGGGAATTCATGTAGCTCTAGTATTTCTTCCGCAGATATTTGGTTTGTGATTGGGTAATCCTTACTAAGTATTTGTTCTTGTCCGTACCTTGTTGTTTTATTCTTCTACCTCTATCTAAGTGGCTTCTCAATTTATGGAAGTGTGACCATTTCAATTGGATTGCATTCGTTCATTTTGTTCGGATGTTAAGACTATATGCTGCAATTTTGATCCATTTGATTCAGCTTGAATATTTGTCTGTCAAGATTCTAACGGATGTCACCCTCTTTAGGATGGCTCCTCCAACGCGTCAGAATCCTGAACCGCCGCCACCACCTCCACCTCCGAAGGCATGGCAAGCTGTGATGGCCGCTACCAATGCAAACACGCAGATGATTATGCAACTCTTGCAAGAGCGCAACCAAGGGAATCAAGGCCATGGCAACAATCAGAATTAGTTTGCTACACTCAACTAGTTCCTCGCTAACCAGCCAAAGACCTTCAGTAACTGTGTCGAGGCAACAGACGCTGATGATTGGCTCGTGGATATCTGCAAGCATTTCGAGTGCAGCAACGTCAGGCCTGAGGACTTTGTCAAGTTTGCCTCATTCCAACTCAAAGACCAAGCTGCAGAATGGTATTAGCAGTACAAAGATTCCAGAGGAGGTCGTGTGATTACCTGGGATGAATTCCGTCAAGACTTCAAAGCTCACCACATTCCTCAGAGTGTTGTTGAGAGCAAGCGTGAGGAGTTCCGCAATCTGAAGCAAGGCAGCTTGTCTGTTTACCAGTACAACATCATGTTCCAGAAGCTCACTCGTTTCGCTAAGCAAGACGTCCCTGACGAGAAGAGCATGATTTATCAGTTCAGAGGTGGCCTCAGAGAAGATATCCAACTAGCTCTTGTGCTTTTTGATCCGCGGAAGTACGATGAGTTCTACAATATGGCACTGAAACAAGAGACTGCTCAGCTCAAGTGTGATGCTTCCAAGAAACGAGTCAGGGATGCAACTCCTTCTTCCTCAACTCAAGTGGCAACTAAGCAGCAAAAGTATTGGTTGCCTCCTCCTCCTCCGTTCCGTCAGCCTTATCAACAGAAGAGCAAAGGTGGCAATGGATCTTCCCACCCACCCAACCCAGGTTTTCCAAACAAGACTTCATCTCATGCTCCAAGATCAAGTGCTCCGTATCACCGCCCGCTTTCAGAGGTCACGTGCAACAAGTGTCAGCAGAAGGGTCACTATGCCAACAAATGCTTCAATCAGAGGCGTCTTCCTCCTCCCCCTCCCGTGAGATCTGCTAGTACCACAGTGGTCAAGCATAATCCCAAGCATGCCAAGGTCAACATGATGAACGCAGCTCAGGCAGAGGACTCGTCAGATGTGATCATGGGTAACCTTCCTGTTAACGATATTCCTGCAAAAGTTCTTTTTGACTCTGGTGCATCGCATTCTTTCATGTCATTCCCATTTGCATCAGAGCACAACTTTGGCACTAAGGCATTACCTAAAGCATTGCAAGTTGTTTCTCTGGCTAAGCGTTTGAGTTCTAGCATGATGGTTCTGGATGTTTCTATCATGATGGGTGACTTCAAGTTTCTGGCTTCTCCAATGGTCCTTGGTAACTCGGATATTGATCTTATTCTCGGAATGGACTGGCTTTCCAAGCACAAATCTCAGCTTGATTGTGCCGCCAGACAGATTCAATTGACACATTCATCTAAGGATGTAATCGTCTTTGCAGCTCGTGATAATACCATCCGACTATTTTATCTCAATGAGAAGGGTGAGTTGGATGCCATTTCTCAGATTCCAGTCGTTTGCGAATATCAAGACGTCTTTCCAGAAGAGCTTCCAGGAATGCCTCCTCACCAGCCAGTTGAATTCGTCATCGATCTTGAGCCTAGCACGGAACCTGTTTGCAAACGTCCTTACAAGCTTGGACCTGAAGAGTTGAAGGAGATGAAGAAACAACTCGATATTCAAGAGCGTATGGGTCTCATCCGACCAAGTTCTTCTCCATGGGGTTGTGGTGTTCTTTTTGTCAAGAAGAAGGATGGAATGGACCAACTTTGTGTCGACTACCGTCCATTGAACAAGAAGACCATAAAGAACAAGTACCCACTTCCTAACATCAATGAGCTTTTCGAACAACTCAAAGGTGCTCAAGTATTCTCCAAGCTTGATCTCCGTATGGGCTATCATCAGATTCGCATTCATGAAGAAGATATCCCCAAGACAACATTCAGAACAAGCTATGGTTCATATGAATACACGGTCATGTCTTTCAGCCTCGTCAATGCACCTCCAACATTCTCTCGCATGATGAACTTCATCTTCAATGCCTACACAAATGACTTCGTCTTGGTCTACCTTGATGACATTTTGGTCTTTTCCAAGAACAAGGAGGATCATGCCAAGCATTTGAGATTGGTGTTGGATAAACTCAGAGAACATCAGTTCTATGCGAAGTTTTCTAAGTGCGAGTTTTGGCTCGATGAGGTTCTCTACCTTGGGCATATCATCTCCGCCAAGGGCATAGCTGTTAATCCTGAGAAGGTGTCTACAATTGTGAATTGGGAACCACCTCAAAACATGAAGCAACTCCGCAGCTTCCTTGGTCTCGCAAGCTATTGTCGAAGGTTCATTGAGAACTTCTCAAAGATCGCGAAGCCTCTTTCCAACCTTCTCCAGAAGCATGTGAAGTATGTCTGGTCGCCTGAATGTGACATCGCTTTCAACACCCTCAAAGAGAAGTTAGTCACTGCTCCAGTTCTGACTCCTCCTGATGAATCCAAACCATTCGAGGTCTTCTGTGATGCTTCCCTTCAAGGTCTCGTCAGTTGAAGCCCAACGAAAAGAACTACCCCACTCATGACCTCGAGTTGGCGGCAGTTGTCCATGATCTTTTAACATGGACACATCTCTTGTTGGGAAGGAAAGTGGACATCTTCACTAATCAGAAGAGTCTCAAGTACATCTTCACTCAGCCAAACCTCAACCTTAGACAGACTCATTGGGTCGAAATGATTCAAGAGTATAATCCGAGTATCGAGTACACTCCAGGCAAGGCCAATGTAATTGCTGACGCATTGAGCAGAAAGGCTCACTTCAACAGTTTGATTATCAAGCCATACCAACCAGAGCTTTGTGAAGCTTTCTGCAAACTCAATCTCCAAGTTGTTCCTCAAGGGTTCCTTGCCAACCTCCAAGTCTCTCCTACTTTGGAAGATCAGATTCGTGAGGCTCAACTTCTTGATGCTATGGTGAAGAAGGTGAAGATTGGGATTGCCAAGATTCAACCCAAGTACAAGTGCTATCGACTTGATGACAAGGATACTCTATTCTTCGAGGATCGCATTGTTGTGCCTAAAGGTGACCTTCTAAAGTCATTATGAACGAGGCTCACAATTCACTCCTCTCTATTCACCCTAGAAGTACAAAGATGTACCATGACCTCAAGCAGTCGTATTGGTGGACTCAAATGAAGCGCGAGATTGCTCAGTTCGTCAATGAATGTGATGTCTGCAGAAGAGTGAAAGCAGAACATCAACAACCAGCTGGTCTCCTCCAACCTCTTGCCATTCCAGAATGGAAGTTTGACCATATTGAGATGGACTTCGTGACTGGATTTCCAAAGTCCAAGAGTGGCAATGATGCTATCTTCGTTGTCATCGACAAGCTCACCAAAGTGGCTCATTTTCTTCCTATCAAAGAATCTATCACAGCAGCTCAGTTGGCAGAGCTATATACCTCCAGGATTGTCTCTCTGCACGACATTTCGCAGTTGATATCTTCAGATGGTGGTAGCATCTTCACCGCTAAGTTTTGGGATTCTTTTTAGAGGGCCCTGGGCACCAACATTCGCTTCAGCACAGCCTTTCATCCTCAAACCAGTGGCCAAGTCGAGCGAGTCAATCAAATTCTTGAAGATATGCTCAGGTCTTATGTCATCTCTTTCTGTATGAAGTGGGAAGATTATCTTCCATATGCCGAGTTCTCCTACAACAACAGCTTCCAAGCGAGTTCAGGCAAGGCCCCATTCGAGATTCTCTATGGCAAGAAGTGCCGTACTCCTCTTAACTGGTCAGAGACTGGTGAATGCCAACTTCTTGGCAATGACTTGATCACAGAGGCTGGAGAAATGTGCAAAGTCATTCATGAAAATCTCAAAGCCGCGCAATCGCGCCAGTAGAGTTACTATGATAGCAAGCATCGTGACTTGGCTTTCGAGATCGGAGACCATGTCTACCTCCGCGTCTCTCCAATGAAAGGTACTCGTCGCTTCAATATCAAAGGGAAGCTTTGTGACGCCCCCGATTCAATCGTACACTAATCATGCACGCAAATGTGTACGATCAAGATCAGGGACTCACGGGAAGATATCACAACACAACTCTAAAACATAAAATAAGTCATACAAGCATCATAATACAAGCCAGGGGCCTCGAGGGCTCGAATACAAGTGCTCGATCATAGACGAGTCAGCGGAAGCAACAATATCTGAGTACAGACATAAGTTAAACAAGTTGCCATAAGATGGCTAGCACAAACTGGGATACAGATCGAAAGAGGCGCAGGCCTCCTGCCTGGGATCCTCCTAACTACTCCTGGTCGTCGTCAGCGGGCTGCACGTAGTAGTATGCACCTCCGGTGTAGTAGGGGTCGTCGTCGACGGTGACGTCTGGCTCCTGGACTCCAGCATCTGGTTGCGACAACCAGAAAGAAAGGAAAGGGGAAAAAGTGGGGAGAAAGCAACCGTGAGTACTCATCCAAAGTACTCGCAAGCAAGGAACTACACTACATATGCATGGGTATATGTGTAAGGAGGCCATATCGGTGGACTGAACTGCAGAATGCCAGAATAAGAGGGGGATAGCTAGTCCTATCGAAGACTACGCTTCTGGCAGCCTCCGTCTTGCAGCATGAAGAAGAGAGTAGATTGAAGTCCTCCAAGTAGCATCTCCAAGTAGCATCTCCAAATAGCATCTCCAAATAGCATCTCCAAGTAGCATCTCCAGTAGCATCGCATAGCATAACCCTACCCGGCGATCCTCCCCTCGTCGCCCTGTGGAAAAGCGATCACCGGGTTGTCTGTGGAACTTGGAAGGGTGTGTTTTATTAAGTATCCGGTTCTAGTTGTCATAAGGTCAAGGTACAACTCCAAGTCGTCCTGTTACCGAAGATCACGGCTATTCAAATAGATTAACTTCCCTGCAGGGGTGCACCAACTTACCCAACACGCTTGATCCCATTTGGCCGGACACACTTTCCTGGGTCATGCCCGGCCGCGGAAGATCAACACGTCGCAGCCCCACCTAGGCAAAACAGAGAGGCCAGCACGCCGGTCTAAACCTAAGCGCGCAGGGGTCTGGGCCCATCGCCCTGAGCACACCTGCACGTTGCGTGGGCGGCCGAAAGCAGACCTAGCCTAGTGGCGTTCCAGTCCAATTCGGCGCGCGCCGCTCCGTCGCTGACGTCTGAAGTGCTTCGGCTGATACCACGACGCCGGGATACCCATAACTACTCCCGCGTAGATGGTTAGTGCGTATAGGCTCGTAGCCAACTCAGATCAAATACCAAGATCTCGTTAAGCGTGTTAAGTATCCGTGAACGCCGAACAGGGCCAGGCCCACCTATCTCCTAGGTGGTCTCAACCTGCCCTGCCGCTCCGCCACGAAGTAACAGTCGGGGGCCGTCGGGAACCCAGGCCCACCTCTACCGGGATGGAGCCATCTGCCCCTTCAGCCCCCAACTCCAAACAGTATCACAGGTAATGTAACAGTGTAAAGTATATAGTATATGCCCGTGATCACCTCCCGAAGTGATCACAGCCCAGTAGTATAGCATGGCAGACAGACAAGAGTGTAGGGCCACTGATGGAACACTAGCATCCTATACTAAGCATTTAGGATTGCGGGTAAGGTATCAATGACTGTAGCAGCAATGACAGGCTATGCATCAGAATAGGATTAACGAAAAGCAGTAACATGCTACACTACTCTAATGCAAGCAGTATAGAGAAGAGTAGGCGATATCTGGTGATCAAGGGGGGGGCTTGCCTGGTTGCTCTGGCAACAGAGAGAGGGGTCGTCGGTGATGTAGTCGACCACAGGGGCATCAGCATCGTCACGGGGTCTACAGGAGAGAAAAGGGGGGGAGAGGAGAAACAGTAAATACATAGCAATCAAGTGCATAACAGGATAACAGGCAGAGCTAGACGTGTTCTACGCGGTAGGAGGTGATACCG
>NC_041384.1:559274381-559277874 GCF_002162155.2 Triticum dicoccoides | reverse complement strand
ACTGAAGAGTTGCTGAACCGTAGAGCGGACTCGGTTCAGTTATCGGTGTCTTTGAGTGTTTAATAACTCAGAGCCCATGAAAAATTGTAATCAGTGGGAACGTAGCACTTGATGAAGAACTCATAAGAAGTTATGCAGTTCCATGATAATCTCGTGATATCAGGGGGTAATACTCGACGACAGATCAAAATAGAGGTTGGACTGGGGTATTGCTCTGCAGAAGACAAGTGCTTAAACTTGCATGAGAATTGGTATTTAAAGGAGAGCATGGTCGAAACCACGATTGAAAAAGGCCAGATCCCAGATATAAGATGAACTTATACCAAGGGAATAATTAATTTTAAAAGAAGCTTCGATGAGAAGATCTACATCGTGTCTATGGGCATGAACACAAAGTTCAAGGTCGACTCCCACTTCTTCAATGTATAATCTTCCATTCACTTCTCGCTTTGATAAAGGCATTAGTGTTGAAAGTTTTACCTGGTGAAATACCAGATGAGTATGACTCGTGAAATCTTTCGAGTTCACACATATTAAGGAAGGCATAGGTTCAACCCATCCGGGCATCTTACGAACATATACCACAAACTTCGGGGTAATTAATACAAGCTCGAAAGTAGAGCATTGTTGGTCAAGCAGAGGATACAATGTACCAAAGGCATTATGTATCAGGGGAAAGAGCTCACAAGGTGATTAATTATGAAGGGCATAAAATCCAACAAAGGAACCGATGGTCCACAACGGAGCTGGTGTGGGTATCGGTACTCTATCAAAGGAAGAAGGAATGCAAGTGCACCGGATTATAGAAACAACTGACTAACTCAATTGTCAAATGCAAAGGAATTATGATTCCCAAATCAAGGGATCAGAAGCAATGCTCTGATTAGGGGTGGATAAGTTGGATAGCCTTAGGGTACAATCAAAGACAATTCGATTGGTCGAGAACCAATTCTAGTTAAAAGAATGGCAGCTCAGCCGGAAAAGTAATTTATAAGGATCAATGATGATTGCGTGTATTCGCAAACATATTGAGTCAATAGACCCAAAATGATAAAGACAAGGAATGTCAATAAGACTACGAGACTTATGGGATTAACCATAATGCGAGCAAGCAAGAATTTCAAGAGCCAAAGGCTCCAAAGGATTTTCGGAAGATCGAATAGTATTTTGAAGACTTTTGTGAAACTCATGAACAACTGGGGATGAGTGGATACTCAATAATTGCAATAATTAACCGTAGGGGTATTCAGGTGACAAAGAACAGCAAGGCAGTAAGCTCAAAGGATTATCGAAACAACGATGAGTTTTCAGGTTATCTTGTAATAACAAGACCAACTGGGGATGAATGTAAGAATAACAACTGCAAGTAGTTATCCATAAGGGTTTGTGGTGGAAGGGGAATTGCAAACGCGATGAACACAAGTTCTCGGGTTAACAGCGGAGAGTATCTTCAGGGTCTTCTGGTGCAGCAGACGATCATCAGTAACAAGGGGCTCTCCGGGTGAAAGTGATAACGAGATCCTATTGTTAGATTTAGTAAACTTCATTTAACCCGAATAGAGGAGAGATCAAAGTCCCAGAGTAAAGGTCGAGGAGTAAAAGATCCTAGTACCACCCGATGGCGACGTGGGCCCGTAAGGCACACAGCCAAGTTAGTAAAAGTTTTTGTAATGTCTAGACTCGACTTCGGCCAAGGAGTGTGGAAGGGGGATTCCTACAGGCAGTCGGCTCTGATACCAACTTGTGACGCCCCCGATTCAATCGTACACTAATCATGCACGCAAATGTGTACGATCAAGATCAGGGACTCACGGGAAGATATCACAACACAACTCTAAAACATAAAATAAGTCATACAAGCATCATAATACAAGCCAGGGGCCTCGAGGGCTCGAATACAAGTGCTCGATCATAGACGAGTCAGCGGAAGCAACAATATCTGAGTACAGACATAAGTTAAACAAGTTGCCATAAGATGGCTAGCACAAACTGGGATACAGATCGAAAGAGGCGCAGGCCTCCTGCCTGGGATCCTCCTAACTACTCCTGGTCGTCGTCAGCGGGCTGCACGTAGTAGTATGCACCTCCGGTGTAGTAGGGGTCGTCGTCGACGGTGACGTCTGGCTCCTGGACTCCAGCATCTGGTTGCGACAACCAGAAAGAAAGGAAAGGGGAAAAAGTGGGGAGAAAGCAACCGTGAGTACTCATCCAAAGTACTCGCAAGCAAGGAACTACACTACATATGCATGGGTATATGTGTAAGGAGGCCATATCGGTGGACTGAACTGCAGAATGCCAGAATAAGAGGGGGATAGCTAGTCCTATCGAAGACTACGCTTCTGGCAGCCTCCGTCTTGCAGCATGAAGAAGAGAGTAGATTGAAGTCCTCCAAGTAGCATCTCCAAGTAGCATCTCCAAATAGCATCTCCAAATAGCATCTCCAAGTAGCATCTCCAGTAGCATCGCATAGCATAACCCTACCCGGCGATCCTCCCCTCGTCGCCCTGTGGAAAAGCGATCACCGGGTTGTCTGTGGAACTTGGAAGGGTGTATTTTATTAAGTATCCGGTTCTAGTTGTCATAAGGTCAAGGTACAACTCCAAGTCGTCCTGTTACCGAAGATCACGGCTATTCGAATAGATTAACTTCCCTGCAGGGGTGCACCAACTTACCCAACACGCTTGATCCCATTTGGCCGAACACACTTTCCTGGGTCATGCCCGGCCGCGGAAGATCAACACGTCGCAGCCCCACCTAGGCAAAACAGAGAGGCCAGCACGCCGGTCTAAACCTAAGCGCGCAGGGGTCTGGGCCCATCGCCCTGAGCACACCTGCACGTTGCGTGGGCGGCCGAAAGCAGACCTAGCCTAGTGGCGTTCCAGTCCAATTCGGCGCGCGCCGCTCCGTCGCTGACGTCTGAAGTGCTTCGGCTGATACCACGACGCCGGGATACCCATAACTACTCTCGCGTAGATGGTTAGTGCGTATAGGCTCGTAGCCAACTCAGATCAAATACCAAGATCTCGTTAAGCGTGTTAAGTATCCGCGAACGCCGAACAGGGCCAGGCCCACCTGTCTCCTAGGTGGTCTCAACCTGCCCTGCCGCTCCGCCACGAAGTAACAGTCGGGGGCCGTCGGGAACCCAGGCCCACCTCTACCGGGATGGAGCCACCTGCCCCTTCAGCCCCCAACTCCGAACAGTATCACAGGTAATGTAACAGTGTAAAGTATATAGTATATGCCCGTGATCACCTCCCGAAGTGATCACAGCCCAGTAGTATAGCATGGCAGACAGACAAGAGTGTAGGGCCACTGATGGAACACTAGCATCCTATACTAAGCATTTAGGATTGCGGGTAAGGTATCAATGACTGTAGCAGCAATGACAGGCTATGCATCAGAATAGGATTAACGAAAAGCAGTAACATGCTACACTACTCTAATGCAAGCAGTATAGAGAAGAGTAGGCGATATCTGGTGATCAAGGGGGGGG
>NC_041384.1:559208221-559272642 GCF_002162155.2 Triticum dicoccoides | reverse complement strand
GGGCCAGTTGGGCTGGCCTGGCTGTCAGCTGGGCCGGTTGGCCCAGTGGGGGCCCCTTTTCTTTTCTTTTGTTTTTGCTTTTATTTATTTTACCTTTTCTGTTTTAGTTTTGTTTCCTATTATTTTAGTTTTATTAAAATACACACGTAGCATCTAATTTAGTATTTCAACTTAGTCCATAGTCACAAAAAGTCTAATCCTCAAATAAATTAGTTTGACATTTTATTAATTACAAAAGGTATTTAAATAATTGTTTTCACTATTGTTTTAATTGTTTTAGGGCCTTTAAACATTTTATCAAAGTTTGGTTTCTCCACCATAATTACCTATGTATTATTTGGTTCACGCCGAACATTTAAATCTTAATATTTGAAAACTTTTATTGTTTGCTCGATTTTGAATTTGAAATTCGAACTAGGTTCCGAACTAACGCGAGTTTATCCATAGTAACCGAGGTGACGTGGCATCATTAGTGGGGATTACTGTAGCTTAATTACCCGGGCGTCACAAGCTTGCCCCTAGATACATGGGTCCTTTCAAGATCATCGGCAAAAGAGGCGATCTCGCATACCAACTTGAGCTTCCATCCAACTTTGCAAACGTGCACGACATGTTTCACGTGTCTCAGCTCCGCAAGTGTTTCAAGACTCCTGACCGCACCGTCAAATTTGAAGAGATTGATCTCCAAGAAGACCTGTCTTATCATGAGCACCCCGTTGCTATTCTCGAAGAAACTGAGCGCAAGACTCGCAACAAGCCTATCAAATTCCTGAAAGTCAAGTGGTCACATCATTCCGACCGTGAAGCCACCTGGGAACGCAAGGACCACCTCCGTTCCGAATATCCAGAGTTTTTCCAGTCCTAGATCTTGGGATGAGATCCTTTCGTAGTGGTGGAGTTTTGTAATGCCCCGTATGTAACTTGCCATATTTGTATTCCAACTCTTGCCATTTCCGGCACTAAGTTATGATATTTCCTCGTTGTCGGGTTTTTGTCTTCGTGTTGCTTTTGTCTTTGTCATGCATCTCATATCATGTCATCATGTTCATCGCATTAGCATACGTGTTCGTCTCATGCATCCGAGCATTTTCCCCATTGTCCGTTTTGCATTCCGGCGCTCCTATGTCCTCCGGTGTCCCCTTTTACCTGTTTTCGTGTGCGGGTGTTAAACGTTCTCGGATTGGACCGAGACTTGCCAAGCGGTCTTGTTTTACTACCTGTAGACCGCCTGTCAAATTTCGTGCCATTTGGACTTCGTTTGATACTCCAACGGTTAATCGAGGAACCGAAAAGGCCTCGTGTGTGTTGCAGCCCAACACCTCTCCAAAGTGGCCCAAACCCCACCTAAACCCCCTCCATCATCTAGGTCGTTTGATCCCGATCATGTGGCTGCAAACCGTGCTCAATTTGGAGCCTCCTAGCTCCCTCTACCTATAAATATAGACCCCCTCCGAAATTCCCGGATCCCTTCCTACCCTAACCCTAAAAATCCGCTCCCCGCGCCACCGGACACATCCGGAACAGACCAGACGCGTCCGTCCCACCGCCTCAGCCAATCCCGCGCCGCCACGTCACTGCCGCCGAGGCCCGCAAGGCCCGAATCCGGCCCCCGCGGCCTGCCTCTCCGCCGCCGCCCCGCCCACAGGAGAGCGCGCGGGAACGCCGCCCGTCCGCCTTCGGCGCGCAGCTCGCCGTCATGCGCCGCCGCCATCGCTGTGCGCCGCCCCTCGCTGCCTCGTCGCCGGCCGCCGCTGCCACCGTCGTCGTGCGCCGCGCCGCTCGGCCACCGCCTCGCCGCCCTGCCCTCGTCGCCGGCCGCCGTCGCCGGATCCGGTGGCACCACCCCTCTCCCTCGACTCCGGCGCGTCTCCGGCAAGCCCCCACCAACGAACCTCGAAGAGCATGCAGATCCAGATCCAGATCGGTTTAGGGTTGACTTTTGCCCTAGTTCCAGTATTTTTTGCATTCTTCACCGCATCATAACTCTGCACCCGTGGCTCCGTTTTGGTCATGTAGCATATCAAATTGTTCATCTCGACGAGTACTTCATTTCATTCCATTGCACAATGTTCATTTGAGTTCATCTTGATGCCCTAAATGTTGTTGCAAGAGTGCTATACAATGTTAGTTTCAGATTCTTATCAGAGATTGGACATTTGTCATTTTTGCCATGATTGATGTGTGCGTCCTTTGAACTTGAGCCCTACATGTGTTTTGATGTATGCCATGCCATCTTTACAGGGGTGTATGCCATGTATTTTTGTGATCTTTGTGGTGACTAGAACAAGCATGCAAAGTAGCTCTCGTAATATTGCTGATTTCCGGGACTTAGAATTCTTCTAAGTCTTTGTCCTGTTAATATTTTTATGCCATGTATTCTTGTTGCTATAGAGTGATCCATGCCTCTTTTGAGCATGATCAGTAAGGATGTTTTGTAGATATTGTTGTGCTCTATCCATCCATGTCTTTGTTTGCAATTATGGAGCAACCTAGCTTGACTCAATCAAGCTCTACTTTTGCTATAAAATGTTCCTGGCAGAATGCTTACGTGTTAAGCATTATTGTCGAGGTTGTTGTAGTTGATCCATGCATGCTATGAGGTTGTTCTTGCCATGTTTAGCTTCTATGCCATGTCTACTTGCTGGGTGTATGCTTAGTTTGTCATGCAATGCCTTGTGGTGAGTGCATCGAGCTTGCAAACATGCCTACTTGATATCTGTTTTGCCATGATTCCAGTTTTCTACTAAGTCTGAATCTGTTAATGAAAGTTGCTATGTTCACATGGTCGCCATTGTATTTTCTGATCCCTTTTGGCTTATGGTCAGTAAGAGACTTTTGTTGTATGCTTTGAGTAGCTTCATGCCATGCCTTGCTTTGCCATGATATGTTACTGTAGCATGTTGTTATCTTGCTCTAAACATTGCTTCCTGATGTTAAATTCCTGACATGTTATTGTCACCAAGTCTGAAACCTGATATCTTTTGCACTTTTGCCATGCTTGTTTGAACCTGCTATTGAGTGAATTAGCCGTAGCTCAGTGTTCATCTTTTGTCAAGCATCTTGAGTGGATCACTTCCATGTGCTTTGTTGTTATGTTAGATGCAGTAGCTTGTTGTTCTTGATGCATTTAGATGGCCTCGTGCTGTTAATCGCAGATCGGTGCCATTTTTGTTTTGCTTGCCATTTGCAAACCGTGCATCCGAATTCGGTGATCTTTATATCGATTTCGACCAAAATCAACTCCCCTTTCTAGTGGCACACTTGGTTTTCCAAGTTGAGGTCAGGTTCAATCTTTCCTTTCCAAAACATGCATATGCATTGCATATCACATCCCGCATATCATGCCATGTTTTGCATCATGTTGTTTGTGCTTTGCACGTGATTGATTGTGGTTCCCTTTGCTTGTGTTCTTGCTTTGGGTAGAGCCGGGAGACGAGTACGTGATCGAGGAACCAGTTGAGTACGCTTACGAGGATCAAGCTAACGTCAACTCGAAGAACTTTGCAGGCAAGATAACCATACCCTCGAAATCACTTCTATCTTTGCTTGCTAGATGCTCGCTCTTTTGCTATGCCTATGCTATGATACCTACCACTTGCTTATCATGCATCCCATATTGCCATGTCAAACCTCTAACCCACCTTGTCCTAGCAAACCGTTTTTTGGCTATGTTATCGCTTTGCTCAGTCCCTCTTATAGTGTTGCTAGTTGCAGGTGAAGATTGGAGTTTGTTCCTTGTTGGAACATGTTTATTGTTGGGATATCACTATTATATCTTGTCTATTCTAATGCATCTATATACTTGGTAAAGGGTGGAAGGCTCGGCCTTATGCCTGGTGTTTTGTTCCACTCTTGCCGCCCTAGTTTCAGTCATACCGGTGTTATGTTCCTTGATTTTGCGTTCCTTACATGGTTGGGTTATAATGGGAACCCCTCGATAGTTTGCCTTGAATAAAACTCCTCCAGCAAGGCCCAACCTTGGTTTTACCATTCTCCACCTAGCCTCTTTTTCCCTTGGGTTCCGCGGACTCAAGGATCATCTTTATTTAAAACCCCCGGGCCAGTGCTCCTTTGAGTCTTGGTCCAAACTGAGTTGCCTGCGGGGCCACCTCGGGGAAACTTGAGGGTTGGTTTTACTCGTAGCTAGTCTCATACGTTGTGCCCTGAGAACAAGATATGTGCAGCTCCTATCGGGATTTGTCGGCACATTCGGGTGGCCTTGCTGGTTTAGTTTTACCATTGTCGAGATGTCTTGTAACCGGGATTTTGAGTCTGATCTGGTTGTCTTGGCAGAAGGAATATCCTTTGTTGACCGTGAGAGCTTGTGATGGGCTAAGTTGGGACACCCCTGCAGAGATTTGAACTTTCGAAAGTTGTGCCCGTGGTTATGGGCAGATGGGAATCTATTAATGTTCGGTTGTAGAAAACCCGAAACTTAACTTAATTAAAATGAATCAACAGAGTGTGTGGCCGTGATTGTTTCTTTTCGGCGGTGTCCGGGAAGAGAACACGGTCTCGTGTTATGCTTGAACGTAGGTTGTTCTAGGATCACCTCTTGATCATAGTTTATCGATCGTTCCCTTGCCTTCTCTTCTCGCTCTCTTTTGCGTATGTTAGCCACCATATATGCTAGTACTTGCTGCGGCTCCACCTCATACCTTTTACCTACCTATAAGCTTAAATAGTCTTGGTCGCGAGGGTGTGAGATTGCTGAGTCCCGTGACTCACAGATTACTTCAAAAACCAGATGCAGGGACCGATGATACCACTCCAGGAGATTCGACTGAGCTCAAGTGGGAGTTCGATGAGGACTCGGGATGATACTACGTTTCCTTTCTAGACGATCAATAGTGGAGCCCAGTTGGGGCGATCGGGGACTTTGTTGCATTTGGGGTTGTCTTTATTTTGGTTTCGTAGTCGGACCTTGATTGTATCTGGATGATTGTAATGATATATTTATGCTATTTTGTGACGTGGCGAGTATAAGCCAACTATGTACCTCTTTTCCTTATTCATTACATGGGTTGTATGAAGATTACCCCACTTGCGACATTGCTCACGATGAGGTTATGCCTCTAAGTCGTCCTTCAACACGTGGGAGATATAGCCGCATCGTGGGAGTTACAGCGAAGGCGCACGGCCATATCCTCCACTACCTCGATGGCCATTACGGGGCCAACTCCTTTTCACGGTCCATCATGTCGCCTAAGGAGAGGGCGACGAGGAAGGCTCCGCGGTAGGAGTGGCGCACCGTGACAAGTCCGTCAAGGAGGAGGTGTCGCCTGCGATCGCAAAGGCATGCAGCCATATCCTCCACTAACTCCGTGGTTGCAGCGGGGCTGACTTCTTGTCACGGGCCATCGTGTTGGCTGAGGAGAAGGGTCGAAGTGGGCGGCGCGGTAGGAGTGGTGCAACACAGCAAGTCCGCCAAGGAGGAGGTGTTGCCGACGATTGCAAGGACGTACGATCACCTCCTCCACTACCTCAGTGGTCGCGGCAGCGTCGAATCCTCATCACGGTCCATCATGCCAGCAGTGGAGAGGGAGGTGAGGTAGGCAGCACAGCAGGAGTGGCGCAACGCTGCAGGTCCGTCAAGGAGGAGGTGCCACCGGCAATCGCAAGGCACACAACCATGTCCTCCACTACCATAGGGTCGAGGCAATGTCGACTCCTCGTCGCGGGGCATCGTGTCGGATGAGGAGAGAGCAGCCAAGCAGGAGGCGCGGCAACAGTGGTGCAACGCGGCAATTCCTTCAAGAAGGATGCACGTGATCGCGAAGACGCGTTCACCTCCACTACCTAAGTGGCCACGGCGGTGCCGATTCCTTGTCATGGGCTATCATGTCGGCATAGGAGAGGGGCTGAGGCAGGCGGCATGACAGGAGTGGTGCAACGCGGCAAGTCCGTCAAGTAGGCATCGTGTCGGCTAAGGAAAGGGTGGCGAGGCAGTCGGTAAGGAGTGGTGCATGAGAAGCGGAGCGGCTCCTCCGCAAGCGCCAGGCCGCGGTTGGGAAGGGTTGTCGTGCCTCGGCACCCTTCCGCCACTGGAAGGACTACCCCAACGATGACGACATGACAACAATGGTGTGGCCTGCCTGGGTGGTCACGCATACAAGGACACCTCCGCTATAAGTTAGCCTAGTTTTTTTTTAAGTTTTTAGTTAAATGGACAAATGTCGTCCGTTTTATGTAAATTATATACAAACTTTAGTGAATTCCATCGTGTTTGGTTAAATTCATCCGGTTCATTCTAATTTGTTTTGAATGGATGGAAATACTATTGGACAGCCGACTACCAAATAATTATACGTGGGCCAGGGGAAGAAGATACTCCCTCCGGTCCTTTTTACTCCGCATATAAGATCTGTCTGAATTCAAATTTCATAAAGTCTGACCAACTCTATAGAAAAAATAACAACATTCACATTACAAAATTAATATAATTAGATGCGTCATGAATTTAGTCTTCCTATTGTATAACTTTAGTATTATAGATCTTGATATATTTTTTCATATAAAATGGTCAAACTTTATGAAGTTCGACTTGAGACCATTTTTATATGCACTGTAAAAAGGACCGAAGGGGGTATTTACAAAAACTTTGAAATGTACCTGCTCATACTTTATATATAAATATGATTATCGATTTTTTTCTCAAATTTTATGATGAGTTCCCAAAACGTAGTAATTTTTAGTTTTCAAAATAAATAAATTGTAAGACAATTGTCTTCAGTTCAAAATTGCAGCATATGTAGGAGGTGAAGAAGAGCAGTAGCAACGATCTGCAGTATGAGAGCGTGGAGAGGAGCAATAGAGAGGAAGACTAGGAGCCAAACAGCAGCGATGGAGGAATTCGCTGGGGATCAGATAGGCAGTTGTCCTTGTCTGATGGAATGTTTGTATAAAAAGTATGAGTAGGTACATTTCAAAGTTTTGTAAAGGAGTGATACAATTTGTGCCTTACTGAAGAAGGGGGCGGAGAATGTGTAGCAAACAGAACAACCAACACCAATTTGGAATCAAGTGTTGACACTTTACGACAGTCACACGTAGAAATCTTCTTATCCTAGTTATTACATGGACATAAAACAAAAGATAGCAAATAACACTAAAGAATTCATCACTTAAACTAGGCTCCACAATTTTAGATCGGTGACTTTTTCATTATCCATCGAACCTGCACGCAGAAGCAATATAGTAGTAAGTTTCATGTGCAAACTTTATACACCAGATTGTACACTATTTCCTAACGATGGTAAACTTGACATCCAACATCACAGAATGATAGTAAATTTGTGAACACATAGTACAGCTAGGTAAAATCGGTGAACACATAGTACATCACAAGCAGTAAATAGTATAACTTGTTGTCACCTCTTGTATGACAGTAGCTAGCAAGTTCATATAGTCCAATTGAATTGTTGATCGATTGAATTTTCATCATGATACAACACCGGCAGCAGCTGCCAAAGTTCAGCTAGTCCCAAACACCTAGAACCATATCATACAACCTGAATTGTTTGATCTGACCGTTCACTACAAGCAAAAATATTCTAAACATATGCCATACAAGTATACACAAAAATATTCTTTGATCTGTATACACTCTTGTACATTTGCTTTATAGGAATATAATCTTTGCCTTGTTCTTATTATTGATGTGCGCCATTCCTGGACAGAAATGTATTATTACCTTAGAAGAGTCATGTACATACATGTTCATATTTATGTTGCAAATTAGGGTCCTTGTTTTGAGTATGCTCACTTGTGTTGTCTTACTCCCATATATAGATGGACTCTATACTAAAAATATACTCCAACTTAAATTTTATTAGTTTAGCAGTGGATATGATAATAAGGGATCACATTTAGAAACAGAAGGGAGGAGGAGTACTAGGACTTTGTAGACTTTTTCTTAGGTCAACCAACTTTTTAGTCATCATGATTGACTGAATTACTTACCCTTTTCCTTGTGCAAATCCATGTCACATTTTTCAGTGACTTGTAGCCGATAATAAATGTTGCAAAAAATCACCAACGTTTGTGATTGCAGGTACACAAGGAAAGACTCAAGCTGGGGGAGGTCACACCGTTGAGTGAGATACTATTATGTGTTGGTCATGGTGCACTCACGTTAAAAAAATTGTTTCTTTGAATATTTACAATCCCAAAACTCTTGAGTATTTATGAAACTTCAACTATAATATCTAACTTTGCTTACACTATATTCCCTGAATATTTGTATCAAATATTCCCTGTAAAAACTGAATTCACAGATGAATGTTTACTCAATGCAATGCTTACACTCCATTCCCAGAATATTTCAAGCATTCGCTATACAAACTGAATTCATTGATGAATGTTTAGTTAGTGCAACATTTAAAATGTATTCCTATACAGATTTTGTTCAATCCCCGACCAACCGAACAACAATGAAGTGGACCGCGATTAGGAGGGATAGGGGATAAACCCCAACAAGAATTAAAGTGACAGACATAGGTTTCACTCAAACTACACGGTGATCAACTCCCTGTGGGGAAAAAATCCCAAACAACTAAACACAACCCAGGTGGTACAGTATATCTCTGAAATTGAAACAAGCCTGAAGCTCCTCTCTCTCCTATGATTTGATCGCAAAGACAGGGGAATGGATCCATCTCTCCTATCTGACAGTCCATCCGCTTCATTATCTACCAAATCATATCCCACGGCCATTTCTCGAGGTGGCCACGAATAAGGTCAGTGGATGAGAGGAGACGGGAAGGAGGAAGGGAGGGAGGGTTACCTCGGAGGCCAGTATCGCCTATACACGGTGAGGGAGAAGAAGGGCGGCCGGAGGAACGGCGTGCCACCGGCGGGTGATACGTCTCCAATGTATCTATAATTTTTGATTGCTCCATGCTATATTATCTTCTGTTTTGGACTATATTGGGCTTTATTTTCCACTTTTATATTATTTTTGGGACTAACCTATTAACCGGAGGCCCAGCCCAGAATTGCTGTTTTTTGCCTATTTCAGTATTTCGGAGAAACAGAATATCAAACGGAGTCCAAACGGAATAAAACCTTCGGGAACGTGATTTTCTCACCGAACGTGATCTAGGAGACTTGGACCCTACTCCAAGGATTCAAAGAGGCGGTCACGAGGGTGGGGGGCGTGCCCACCCCCCTCGTGGGCCGCTCGGTGCTCCACCGACGTACTCCTTCCTCCTATATATACCTACGTACCCCCAAACAATCAGAACAAAAGCCAAAAACCTAATTCCACTACCGCAACTTTCTGTATCCACGAGATCCCATCTTGGGGCCTGAGGGAGTCCTGGATTAGGGGTGTCCGGATGGCTGGACTGTACCTTCAGCCGGACTCCTGGACTATGAAGATACAAGATTGAAGACTTCGTCCCGTGTCCGGGACGGACTTTCCTTGGCGTGGAAGGCAAGCTTGGCGATACGGATATGTGGATCTCCTACCATTGTAACCGACTTTGTGTAACCCTAACCCTCTCCGGTGTCTATATAAACCGGAGGGTTTTAGTCCGTAGGACAACATATAGAACAACAATCATACCATAGGCTAGCTTCTAGGGTTTAGCCTCTCCGATCTCGTGGTATATCTACTCTTGTACTACCCATATCATCAATATTAATCAAGCAGGACGTAGGGTTTTACCTCCATCAAGAGGGCCCGAACCTGGGTAAAACTTCGTGTCCCTTGCCTCCTGTTACCGTCCAGCCTAGATGCACAGTTCGGGACCCCCTACCCGAGATCCGCCAGTTTTGACACCAACATTGGTGCTTTCATTGAGAGTTCCTCTGTGTCATCGCCGTCAGGCTTGATGGCTCCTACTATCATCGATAGTGATGCGGTCCAGGGTGAAACTTGTCTCCCCGGACAGATCTCTGTCTTCGGCGGCTTTGCACTGCGGGCTAATTTGCTTGGCCATCTGGAGCAGATCGAAAGCTACGCCCCTGGCCATCAGGTCAGGTTTGGAAGTTTAAACTACACGGCTGACATCCGCGGGGACTTGATCTTCGACAAAGTCGAGCCACTGCCGAGCGCGCCGCACTGTCACGACGGGCATGATCTAGCTCTGCCGCCGAACAGTGCCCTGGAGGCCGCACCCGCATCGGCTTCGACCCTTAATTCGGAGCCAACTGCGCCGATCGAGGATGGGTGGTTGGACGCCGCCTCGGGGGCTGCGATCCCAACGACGATCGAGCCGAACACCAGCCCCGCACTCTGCGAGACTCGTGACTCCAAGGAGCCGGACTCCTACCCGGACTCCGAACCTTCCGTGCCCCTGCTGATCGAATCCGATTGGGCGCGGATCATCGAGTTTACCGCCGCGGACATCTTTCAGCACCCGCCCTTCGGTGATATTATGAAATCACTAAAGTCTCTCTCTCTTTGTCAAGAGAGCCCTGCCGAGATCATGGCCAGCAGGATTTGGATGCGGAAGACGAAGAAATTCGACGTCCACCCACCACCCACTTTGTAGCCACTGTCGACGATTTAACCGACATGCTCGACTTCGACTCTGAAAACATCGACGGTATGGACGACGATGTGGGAGGCGAAGAAGAACCACCGCCGACAGGGCGCTGGACGCCCACCTCATCATATGACATATACATGGTGGACGCACCAAAAGATGACGACGAGGAGCGGAAGGACGCACCGAAGGCTTGTTCCCTCGAGAAGCAGTCAAAGCGGCGATGCAAGCGCCGCCCCAAATCCCGCCTCGACAGAAATAACGATCACACAGACCCAGCGCTGGAGCAGGGCGAACCACTGCCGGACAACGGCAATCCGGATAATCAAACCGAACAAACAATTCTATCAAGGATAATAGTCCGGACGACATAATGCCAGACAGGCACTCGGAGCAGCAGAATGCCCTAAAAGGCTTGTTGCCACCGCGAGGAGTCTTAAAAAGCAGAAGCAAAGGCTCAAGGCTGCGCAAGACACACTAAATCAGGTGGAGTAAAATACTCAACACAGCAGCGAGGTACGGCGACAATCGCCCCTCCAAGAGCTACCCAAAGCGGAAGCTGCTACCTGAATTCGATGAGGAGGCCTCAGACCCCCCACAACCAAACATCAAAGCAGCCACCTGGTCGGATAGATGACCCCTCTACCAACACAGAGCGGCATACAACGCCACTCACAATACAACACGCGACCCATGCGAGGGCTCGCACCCAAAGGACGGCGCAACAAGATCCATCTATGGACCACGCAAGCGCGCCCCAGCATACAATGCAACACAACAAACATCCGAACAACGTGGTACACCCAGCTACAGGGGTGCCGCACACCCCCTATGTTTCACCAATGAGGTGCTGGACCATGAATTTCCAGAGGGATTCAAACCCGTAAACATAGAGACATACGATGGAACAACAGACCCCGGGGTCTGGATTGAGGACTACATCCTTCATATCCATATGGCTCGAGGAGATGATCTCCATGCCATCAAGTACTTACCCCTCAAGCTCAAAGGGCCAGCTCATCACTGGCTTAAAGGCCTCCCCGAAAGCTCCATTGGAAGTTGGGAAGAGCTCGAAGACACCTTTCGGGCAAATTTTCAAGGGACTTATGTCCGACCTCTGGATACGGACCATTTGAGTCATATAACTCAATAGCCCAGAGAGTCAGCCCGAAAGCTTTGGAACAAGTTTCTTACTAAAAAGAACCAGATTGTCGACTGTCCGGACGCCGAAGCCTTGGCAGCTTTTAAGCATAGCGTCCGTGACGAATGGCTCGCCAGACACCTCGGCCAAAATAAGCCGAGAACGATGGCCGCATTAACAAGCCTCATGACCCACTTTTGCGCGGGTGAGGACAGCTGGCTAGCCAGATGCAGCACCAGCGACCCCAGTACATCTGAAGTTAGAGATGGAAACGGGAAATCACGGCGCAACAGCAATAACAAACGCCGGAATAAAGAAGACAGCACGAAGGGCACGGCAGTAAACGCCGGATTCAAAAGCTCTCGGCCAGGTCAACAAACGCCGCCCTCTAAAGACACCAGGGATGAACTGTCCAGCCTCAACAAAATTCTGGACCAAGTATGTCAGATCCATAGTACCCCTGGTAAACCTGCTAATCATACCCACAGAGAATGTTGGGTCTTCAAGCAGTCCGGCAAGCTCAACGCCATACACAAGGGGGAGGATACACCAAGTGAAGACGAGGACGAGCCTCCCAAGAAAGACACTAGGGAACAAAAGAAATTTCCACCAGAAGTCAAAACAGTAAACTTGTTACATGTGATCAAGGGAAAAAACAATGCGGCACTCCCAGGAAAATATACCCAAGTGCCTGTCACCGCGAAGTCCTTCCACTGGTCGTCTCAACCGATCACTTTTGACCATCGCGATTACTCAGCAAGTATCCGACGCGCAGGATGGGCTGCCCTGGTATTAGACCCAATAATTGGCGGATATCAATTCACACGAGTCCTGATGGACGGTGGCAGCAATCTAAACCTAATATATCAGGATACAATCCGCGGGATGGGGTTAGACCCAACAAAAATTTGCCATAGCAATACTACCTTTAAAGGAGTAACGCCAGGCCTAGGGGCTCGTTGTACGGGCTCCCTCCTACTACAAGTTATATTCGGCTCCCCCGATAACTTCCGTCGCGAGCATTTAACCTTCCACATCGCTCCGTTCCAAAGTGGCTATCAAGCACTGCTCGGACGTGAAGCTTTCGCTCGCTTTAAAGCAATACCACACTACGCCTCCCTCACACTCAAGATGCCCGGTCCACGTGGCATCATTTCAGTGAATGGAAATATCAAGCGATCTCTGCGCACTGAAGAGAGTGCGGGTGCCTTGGCAGCCGCACACTAAATGTGCCTGGACTAGAGAAAGCATCCAATAGGTCGTCAAGACCTCAGACACAACTAATCAAGTCCGGCGCCGCTATTTATACCGAATAAATGGTCACACCCCTATTTGTCAATACAAGGGGCTCAACACGCGCAGACAAGTGGCAATTTTTTCTCATCTTGAATTATACATGGTTTCTTTAAAAACTATCTTTTTGCATGACAACTTTTTCACCTAAGTTCCTCTCTTTTACAGACGATCATCGTGCTACACTCGTCCAGGATACGGCACAACAGAGACACAGGCACAGACGTGCAACAGGGACCCGCTCCAAGGATTCTTTTTAGATTAAGACCCTGCGTAAACCTTTTTTACTGTCTCTTGTTGATACATATCCACCGTTGCGAAGGATGCTGACGTCTTGGCATGTGGCCATGCCAGAACAATGCACGTACCTGGACACAAGGGGCTTCTTACAAAGGCCATTATTTAGGCCCGGTTTATACCACAAAGACCGAATACCTTAGGGAGTGTTCGGCGTCGTGAGTTTGGCCCTATATGCATCAGCTCCGAATCATTGTCTTTGGTCAAATGTTGGGTTTGCCCGGCTCCTGTGTTTTGGTGCCTTACGTTCCGCTTTACCGGCTAAGGTAGCACCAGGAGAACTACTGCGATTGTGCCCTGGTTCATCCGGACGAGCACCTCAGTAGAGAAAGCCGAAAACTGATTGTCATGATATAGCGTGAGACTGGTCAACCACTCGATGACATGTTGGAATGTTAGAATTCCTCCGCCTTAACGAAGGGCCGTTTTTTGGCCAGGCATGTATGCACCCCGGGATCGGGAGAGTGCGGAGCCACCAGGGGCTATCTAGTAGCCCCACTGTCAAACTCCTATGGCTAAGTGAAAGTGCTAAGGCATTATAGTCCGGTTGCCTCGCTCGCTCCGCTATCACCTCCTTAATAGGACCAAGACGTTGGGTTAAGTGTGAGCGCGTGTTTTTTGCGAGCACCTCCACATTATATGCGTGGGGGTTGAAGCCGACGGCTGCAATCTTTCAGGTTATACACATGTATACATAAACGGCCGCCCAGGAGGCATCATATTACTTTCAGGCAAAAGTATAAAAATAGCCTTATAAAAATTTATAAAAGAATTTCGCTTACAATGAGATTACATATCACTCAAACATAATATTTTTTTAGCACTGGGTCTCTATCAAACGAGCACCCTCAAGAACTTCTTCAATGTAGTGCTCAGCAGCCATTCGGCCTATGGCCGAATCCCGCGCTGGAAGAGTGGTAGCATCCATATCCGCCCAATATGCTTTAACACGGGCAAAGGCCATCCATGAGCCCTCTATGCACGCCGACCTCTTCATCGCATTAATGCGCGGCACCACGTCAAGGAACTGCTACACCAAGCTGAAATAGTTGTTCGGTTTTGGCCTTTCCGGCCATAGCTGATCCACAACAGACCTCATGGCGAGTCCGGACAACCTATTCAGTTCGGCCCATTCGGCTAATTGGTCAGTCAATGAAAGCGGACGCTCGGGAGAATGGTATTGTGTCCAAAACAGCTGGTCCACTTCACGGTCCGTCTGACCCTGGAAGTACTTGGCCGCATCAATAGCGCTTGCCGCCAAATCCATATACACATCCTCCGAACTCCATAGCCGATCCAGAGGGGCATACTGTGGATCTCCGAACTTCCTCCGCAACATAAAGGATTTCCCATCTACAATATTCCCGGCTTCCTGTAGCTCCTCCTTCTTCGCCCTCATAGCAGAGCGGATGTCTTTTCTCCTCGCAGCAACCTTCTCAAGGTCCGATGCCTTCGCTAGGTTTTCCTTTTCAAGAACCCGGCAACGGTCGGCGGTGGCTTTTAATTCTATGGCCATCTTGGCCATCTTATCTCGGCTCTCTCCATGCGCGGCCTTCTCGGCTTTCAACTCTTCGGCCGCCTTCAAAGTAGCCGCATTACCAAACCTCACTTGTTCCTTGGCTCGGGCAAGTTCTTCCCGCAAGGCTTCAACAGTGGTAGCTCCATCTACAGTCACAACATATTAAAGATACTGGCATCATGCTGCTCTTACTATGTGGCGTTTACCAGATAATGACACTTACCCTGTGCCTCGTCAAGCCTTTTGTTAACAAGCTCGATGTCGGCGCCTGCCGCATCCAACTGCCATTTTAAATGGGCAAACTTGCTAGTCCGGCTAGCCACCGGAGCTTCCATCACCTGCACATAGAGGCAGTATAGTTATTACCTGGGAATATGATCCTCTGTTCGTCGTCGTTTCCGACGACAACCAGAGTCTCAGGGGCTACTATCTACACAGGGCACACCTAGCATGTGCAGGACTATCATACATTATTTTACGTACCTCAAAGCCTGTCAGTAGACTCATAAAAGCTTCATGATATCCACTTTCGGCGGACGAGATTCTCTCCATCACCGTATTCATCAGCATACGGTGTTCATCTCAGATGGCCGCTCGCCCCACCAACTCCCTCAGAACATCCGATCGCACACCAGACGGTGCCGGACTCTTTTGTTTGCTCTCTTCGGGAGCCGGACACTGGGAGCTTCGGGGGTCATTGGGATTATCTTCTGGCCTCATCGGACTCGGAGAGGCCCTCCGCGACGACACTTCGGGGTTGCCCGCTTCTAGAGTGGAGGAGTCCAGAGGAGGCGTTTTGCTCTCCATCATCTCTGGAAGAAGATCCCCGGAAGACGAGCTCATTTGAGAGGGGCTAAGGCCCGAACTGCAAAGATATATGCAGTGGTTATTTTCTCAGAAGAAAAAGATGGCATACATGTACTATTAAAGTATTACGGGTCACTTACGACTCACTGGAGAATTGATCCCCCCGCGGACTTTGTGCGGCAAAAGCACCCCCCAAGGTAGGACCCTCTGTGGGAGACTTCTTCTCCCGTTTGGAAGCTTCGGCTTCCGAATCCCCGGGCGCAGTCCTTTTCCTCCTCCGGTCGTCTTCCTTCATGGAGACGCTCGCTCCCTCGGTTAGAATGGGCAGTGTTGGGGCCCGCATTCGCCCGTGTTATCCTCCCCAGTATCTTCCTTCAAGGGCTCCGGGCAAGGTGCGACCTAGAGCATCTTTTCCAATACCGGATTGTCCAAACCCTCAGGGAGGGGGCCGAACACTGAATCAACTTCGCCTTTGTTAGCCAGTCCTGGTCAAAAAGAGAACTCTTAGAAATAACTTCATAACAAATGAGAGGTAGTATGTTCGGCCGGAAGATTCCTTACCTGTTCGGCGGCGCGGTTACTGCTCAGGCCCACGTCCTCGGTGATTTCTGGACACTCTACCTGAGGTCCGAAGAATGACTTGTACATCTCCTCATGCGTCAGGCCGAGGAAATTTTGAATGACACGCGGTCCCTCGGGATTGAACTCCCACAAGCGAAGGGGCCGGCGTTTGCAAGGCTGGACTTGACGAACCATCATAACTTGTATTACCGCAACCAAACTAAAATCTCCATTGAAGAGATCTCGAATGCGGCTTTGCAGTATAGGCACGTCCTTGTCTAGACCCCAACTCAGAACTTTGCTGATCCATGACATCAGTTGTGGTGGAGGGCCTGAGCGGAAAACAGGAGCGGCCGCCCACTTGGCACTTCTAGGAGCCGTGATGTAGAACCACTCCTGTTGCCACAATTCAGACACCTCTAGAATGGAACCTTTGGGCCATGGAGATCCCGTCATCTTGCATATTGAGGCACCTCCGCACGCTGCATGTTGCCCCTCGATCATCTTCGGCTTTACTTCAAAGGTCTTGAGCCACATGCCAAAGTGAGGGGTAACCCGGAGGAAGGCCTCACACACGACAATAAATGTCGTGATATGAAGAAAGGAGTCCAGAGCTAGATCATGGAAATCTAGCCCGTAATAAAACATCAAACCCCTAACGAAAGGATCCAGAGCAAGGCCTGGACCTCGAAGGAAGTGGGAGACGAACACGACGTTCTCGTTGGGTTCGGGGGAGGGGACGGCCTGCCCTCGGGCAGGCAGTCGATGCGAAACCTCGGCGGTCAAATATCTGGCCTCCCTCAACTTTTTGATGTCTTCTTCCGTGACGGAGGAAGGCATCCATCGGCCTTGAAGGCTAGATACGGACATGATTGAAGGTTCGGAGCACCTGACCTGAACTTTGGGTGTTTGAGCTTGAGGTGGGGGAAGGATTCGATTGAGCACGGGAGGGAAAAAATAAAAGCCTTGTCCCTTTATAAAGAGGGTGAATATCAAGCATCCTCTCCGTGGCCGTTTGGGCTTGCCTATAGTCTAGGAGTCCTAGAAGCGGTTGGGTTACCCATGCCCGTATCAATGAGAATCCCGGAATAAGGGTACACGATCTCTACTTTAACAATACATGCCAAGGAAACCGCCTCGCATGACACGCTGAGGTGGGACAATAAAACGATTCGAATAAAGGCTTGTCCGTGGTGCGATGTCACACTACGGAATACGTCAGCAGATTAGATTTGTGTAAATATTATTCTCTCTATGGCAATATGTGGAAACTTATTTTGCAGAGCCGGACACTATCATTGTGTTCAAAATCTTCTATGAAGTACTTGGAGGAGGAACCCGCCTTGCAATGCCGAAGATAATCTGCGCGCCGGACTCGTCGTCATTGAAGCCTGGTTCAGGGGCTACTGAGGGAGTCCTGGATTAGGGGGTGTCCGGATGGCCAGACTATACCTTCAGCCGGACTCCTGGACTATGAAGATACAAGATTGAAGACTTCGTCCCGTGTCCGGGAGGGACTTTCCTTGGCGTGGAAGGCAAGCTTGGCGATACGGATATGTGGATCTCCTACCATTGTAACCGACTTTGTGTAACCCTAACCCTCTCCGGTGTCTATATAAACCAGAGGGTATAGTCCATAGGACAACATATAGAACAACAATCATACCATAGGCTAGCTTCTAGGGTTTAGCCTCTCCGATCTCGTGGTAGATCTACTCTTGTACTACCCATATCATCAATATTAATCAAGCAGGACGTAGGGTTTTACCTCCATCAAGAGGGCTCGAACCTAGGCAAAACTTCGTGTCCCTTCCCTCCTGTTACCATCCAGCCTAGACATATAGTTCGGGACCCCCTACCCGAGATCCGCCGGTTTTGACACCGACAGGGCCTGTTCTGGAGCTCCGCCGGAGAGGGCCATCATCACGGAGGGCTTCTACATCACCATAGCATCTCCGATGAAGTGTGAGTAGTTTACCTCAGACCTTCGGGTCCATAGTTAGTAGCTAGATGGCTTCTTCTCTCTCTTTGGATCTCAATACAAAGTTCTCCCCCTCTCTTGTGGAGATCTATTCAATGTAATCTTCTTCTTTTTGCGGTGTGTTTGTTGAGATCGATGAATTGTGGGTTTATGATCAAGTCTATCTATGAATAATATTTGAATCTTCTCTGAATTCTTTTATGTATGATTGGTTATCTTTGCAAGTCTCTTCGAATTATCCATTTGGTTTGGCCAACTAGATTGGTAGTTCTTGACATGGGAGAAGTGCTTAGCTTTGGGTTCGATCTTGCGGTGTCCTTTCCCAGTGACAGAAGGCACGTATTGCGTCGTTGCCATCGAGGATAACAAGATGGGGTTTTATTCATATTGCATGAGTCTATCCCTCTACATCATGTCATCTTGCTTAAGGCTTTACTCTGTTTTTAACTTAATACTCTAGATGCATGCTGGATAGCGGTCGAAGAGTGGAGTAATAGTAGTAGATGCAGAATCGTTTCGGTCTACTTGTCATGAACGTGATGCCTATATACATGATCATGCCTAGATATTCTCATAACTATGCTCAATTCTGTCAATTGCTCAACAGTAATTTGTTCACCCACGGTAGAATACTTATGCTCTTGAGAGAAGCCACTAGTGAAACCTATGGCCCCCGGGTCTATTCTCATCATATCAATCTCCATCACTTTAATCTTGCTTTGCCTTTTACTTTGCCTTTACTTTTTACTTTGCATCTCTATACCAAAAATACCAAAAATATTATATCTATCAGATCTCACTCTCGTAAGTGACCGTGAAGGGATTGATAACCCCTAATCGCGTTGGTTGCGAGTAGCTATCGTTTTGTGCAGGTACGAGGGACTTGAGCATGGCCTCCTAGTGGATTGATACCTTGGTTCTCAAAAACTGAGGGAAATACTTACACTACTCTGCTGCATCATCCCTTCCTCTTCGGGAAAATCCAACGCAAGCTCAAGAGGTAGCAGCGGGCAGGCTGGATTGGCAGCCAGAGGAGCAGGGGACAATAGTAGAGGAGTTGTAGCTTTCCTATTGCGGCCTTGCGGCTTCTAAATTCTTGGCTGCCCACAAAGCCGCCGCTCCCCTGTCCGTCGTCGCCTTCCCGCCGCCCCCTGTCCGTCCGCCTTCCAACCTTTCCGCTCAGCGGGAGGAGATTGGATGATTGATTTGTGTCGTACTAGACCTAGATCGATCCGGACTTGAAGGCGAATATCAATCTGGATCCGAGAATAAAAGTGGTGGACTTCGCACAATTTGGTTTTGCTTGGACGGTTAAACAGATTTTCGCGCCACATATCCGTAGAAAAAAAGTTTTTCGCGCCACACAATTGGTAGCAATGTGTCTACTTAATTTCTTTTTGTGCTGGATTAATTTTTTATTTTAAAATTTCTATTTTTTTAACACAATACATATGCAAGTGCTCATATACACGCGCATACACTCACTGCTTTGAATGCACACACGCACACTCTACCTCTATGAGCACCTCCAAAAGACTGAGCCGACATATCATCTTGAAATTTACGAAGTCGTCGACGGGAATGTCTCCTCCCACTGAATGCGCACTGCGAGAAATCCTGAAATAATTTCAGGATTAAATGCTAGTACCAGGATTTGAACCCTGGTGGACTAGGGATACCACAGTACCTCTAACCATCCAACCACATGTTGTCTACTTAATTTCTTTTTGTGCTGAATTAATTTTTTATTTTAAAATTTGTATATTTGTAGTCTTATAATAGATACAATTTGCAACCAATACATAGCAACAAATAAGATCTGTTGCACTACGACAGGGTCATGAGCCGCAAGCCTGCAATGCATATGCTACACCGCTTATATGCGTATCTACTGTGAATTTTGCGGCAAATAGTTAAAATGATGGAGAATATGTGTTGCTTTATAGGGGGTATCCTTGTAGTGAAATTGGAATCCATAATGCACCCTGGGTGAGAAATATTTATTCTTCACCTCCTCTATTTTTCCATCAATGTACCGTAATTTTACGTTTCATAAGTTTTGTCTTATTTCCGACGCAAAAAGGGACCGTAAGAAAATATATAATCGCCGTAAAATATATTTTATGTTATGTAAAATTACAAACGTAAAAACATAGTCTAAAATACACATAAACTGCAAATTTTCTTGTCTTATGACCTATATATTTTTATTTTCTTATGTCAAATTTTACGTAGTGAATCAATAGAAATGTAACTATTTGAATTCCAAATGTAATTTAATTATGAAATGATCATAAGATTATCTCGGATGAAGAATAACTTATTCTGCACCCTGGGTGATGAATAGTAACAATATATATATATATATATAGTGTTACTATTCATCATTACTATTCATCACCCAGGCTGCAGAATAAGTTATTCTCCATCCAAGGTAATCTTACAATCATTTCATAACTAAATTACATTTTGAATTCAAATAGTTACATTCCTATTGATTCACTACGTAAAATTTGACATAAGAAAATAAAAATATAGGTCATAAGACAAGAAAATGTACAATTTATGTGTATTTTAGACTATGTTTTTATGTTTGTAATTTTACATAACATAAAATATTTTTTACGGTGATTATATATTTTCTTACGATCCCTTTTTGCGTCAGAAATAAGACAAAACTTACGGAACGTAAAATTATGGTGCATTGATGGTAAAATAGAGGGGGGGTGAAGAATAACTAGTCCTCACCCAGGGTGACGAATAGCGCGATCCTATATATATATATATATATATATATATATATATATATATATATATATATATATATATATATCATCACATATATGTGATGATAAATGAACAATACTAAAACTAATAATCCCTCCTGGGCCAGTATTCCGACAGCTCCTCGCCAGCAGCTCCCTGGTGCGCGGCGTCTTCCCATTACGGAGGCAGTACTCCGCCTCGCAACGCTTGACGTACCAATCTGCCTCTTGCTGGCGGACGCACGCGGCCGATCTTGCCATTTCGTTGGGCGCCTGCCGGAGCTCCTCGTCTGTGGCACGCTGGAGCTTATCGGCCCACCTCCACGCAGCGACGAGGTGCCGAGCGCCTATGACCTTCCTCGCGAAGTACCTATCTTCGTACACCTCCTCGGCATGACGACGTGCCTGTCTTAAAGCTCCGCCACCTCCTTTTTCCAGGCGGCATCACAGGCTTCACAGGCCGCCTGGTACCTGGCTTCCTCCTCCACCATCTCCTTCTTGAACGCCACTTGCCTGGCTTTCTCAGCCGGCGGCAGCGACTTCCACAGACAAAGATTGTACTAGCCCCAAAACCAATCCAAAGTTGGGGGTCCGGTGCAACCTCGTCAGGCGGCGCGTAGGGGTCCTCATCGCTGCTAATCGAGTGAGCGTCCTGGGGGGGGCAGCGACTCCTCGTCGGCGCGTGGGCAAAACGGCGGGGCCATGGAAGAGATTTGAGAGAGAGAGAGAGAACGAGCGAGGGGAGGATGTAGATGAGAATGCAGGCGGGACGACGTGAGTAAGGTAGTATTTATTGGCGGCCGTAATCTAGATCAACAAGGACAGTACACACGCCTGTTGCCAAAGTTTACGAGTATTGTAGTTTGAACTACACACAATCCCCGCAGCAAAATCTGTGTGTGAACATAATAGCCAAAATTCGTGTGTGAACATAATAGCTAATGGTTTGCAATGCAGAACCGTGTCTGATTAATGATCCCCACCACTCACCTACCAAACCTCGAGCCGCGAGATAGAGTGCCAATCGTGTGGGGGGCGGTTGTCTTGCCAAATCTTTACATTTTCTTTTTTGGACACCAGATATTTACATCATCTGGTGATTTTTTAGCTTGCGGACAAGTACACAAAAATATGATTTTTCAAACCGTTATGGTTAGGCGTTGCATGTAGATATAGCTCAAATTTGAAATACGGTCATTAAATGGTTAGAAAATAATTTAAATGTCTTTAAAAGGTCAATTGACCCATGAAATTTTCTAAATTTTCACATGACAGTTGTATTAGCGCATGTTAAACGCAGAAAAAAATTAAAGGCCATAAGAGGAAGCTATCTCCCGTTCGTCATCAAACATGCATTGTTCCCTCTCGGAACCATGAACCTTCTAGTGAGTTGCTCCAGTTTGTGAGGGGTGTGTGTCCAAATTTTCGTCAAACTGGCCAATTTATTTACCACACCATCTTGGTGGCATGACATTAAATCAAGCAATGTTTCATGTTTTTCTGATCACTTTTTATTTTTTTGGAATTAAAATGCCATGGCACTCCATGCATGTGTGCCCATGCCTTGAGATCAATATGTTTGAAAATTCCTTCTAATTTACAGCACATGTAATTAACTCGCACACAAGTACACAAAATATGATTTTTCAAACCGTTATGCTTAGGCGTTGCATGTAGATGTAGTTCAAATTTGAATTACGGTCATTAAATAGTTAGAAAATCACTTAAATGTCTTTAAAAGGTCAAATGACCCCTGAAATTTTCCAAATTTTCACATGAGAGTTGTATTAGTGCACGTTAAACGTAGAAAAAAATTAAAGGCCGTAAGAGGAAGCTATCTCCCGTTCGTCATCAAACATGCATTATTCCCTCTCGGAACCACGAACCTTCTAGTGAGTTGCTCCGGTTTGTGAGGGGTGTGTGTCCAAACTTTCGTCAAACAGGCCAATTTTTTACCACATCATCTTGGTGGCATAAAATTAAATCAAGCAAGATTTCATGTTTTTTTATCATTTTTAATTTTTTTGAAATTAAAATGCCATGGCACTCAATGCATGTGTGCCCATGCCTTGAGACAAATATGTTTGAAATTCATTCTAATTTACTGTACATGGAATTAACTCGCACACAAGCACACAAAAATATGATATTTCAAACCGTTTTGGTTAGACGTTGCATGTAGATGTAGTTCAGATTAGAATTACGGTAACTAAATGGCTAGAAAATCACTTAAATGTCTTTAAAAGGTCAAATGACCCCTGCAATTTTCAAAATTTCCACATAACGTAGAAAAAAATTTGAAGGCCATAAGAGGAAGCTATCTCTCGGAACCACGAACCTTCTAGTGAGTTGCTCCGGTTTGTGCGGGATGTGTGTCCAACCTTTCGTCAAACAGACCAATTCTTTTACCACATCATCTTGGTGGCATGACATTAAATCAAGTAAGGTTTCATGTTTTTCTGATCATTTTTTTAATTTTTGGAATTAAAATGCCATGGTACTCCACGCATGTGTGTCCATGCCTTGAGACCAATATGTTTGAAAATTCATTCTAATTTACTGCACATGGAATTAACTCGCACACTAGTACACAAAAATTTGATTTTTCAAACCGTTATGGTTAGGCGTTGCATGTAGACGTAGTTCAAATTTGAATTACAGTCATTAAATGGCTAGAAAATCACTTAAATGTGTTTAAAAGGTCAAATGGCCCCTGAAATTTTCGAAAATTTTACATGACTGTTGTATAGTGCATGTTAGACATTAAAATTGAAGGCCGTAAGAGGAAACTATCTCCCGTTCGTCATCAAACATGCATTATTCCCTCTCGGAACCACGAACCTTCTAGTGAGTTGCTCCGGCTTGTGAGGGGTGTGTGTCCAAACTTTCGTCAAGCAGGCCAATTTTTTTACCACATCATCTTGGTGGCATGACATTAAATCAAGCAAGATTTCATTTTTTTGATCATTTATTAATTTTTTGGAATTAAAATGCCATGGCACTCAATGCATGTGTGCCTATGCCTTGAGACCAATATGTTTAAATTCATTCTAATTTACCGTACATGGAATTAACTCGCATACAAGTACACAAAAATATGATTTTTCAAACCGTTATGGTTAGACGTTGTATGTAGATGTAGTTCAGATTTGAATTACGGTCATTAAATGGCTAGAAAATCACTTAAATGTCTTTAAAAGGTCAAATGACCCCTGAAATTTTCAAAAATTTCACATGACAGTTGTATTAGTGCACGTTGGACGTAAAAAAAATTAAAGGCCGTAAGAGGAAGCTACATCCCGTTCGTCATCAAACATGCTTTGTTCCCTCTCGGAACCACGAACCTTCTAGTGAGTTGCTCCGGTTTGTGAGGGGTGTGTGTCCAACCTTTCGTCAAACAAGCTAATTTTTTTACCACATCATCTTGGTGGCATGACATTAAATCAAGCAAGGTTTCATGTTTTTCTGATCACTTTTTAATTTTTGGAATTAAAATGCCATGGCACTCCACGCATGTGTGTCCATGCCTTGAGACCAATAGGTTTGAAAATTCATTCTAATTTACTACACATGGAATTAACTCGCACACAAGTACACAAAAAATTGATTTTTCAAACCGTTATGGTTAGGCATTGCATGTAGATGCAGTTCAAATTTGAATTACGGTCATTAAATGGCTAGAAAATCACTTAAATGACTTTAAAAGGTCAAATGACCCCTGAAATTTTCAAAAATTTCACATGACTGTTGTATTAGTGCACATTAGACGTAAAGAAAAAATTAAAGGCCGTAAGAGGAAGCTATCTCCTGTTCGTCATCAAACATGCATTGTTCCCTCTCGGAACCACGAACCTTCTAGTGAGTTGCTCGGTTTGTGAGGGCTGTGTGTTCAAACTTTCATCAAATAGGCCAATTTTTTACCACGTCATCTTGGTGGCATGACATTAAATCAACCAAGGTTTCATGTTTTTCTAATCATTTTCTTAATTTTTTGGAATTAAAATGCCATGTCACTCCATGCATATGTATGCATGTGTCCATGTCGTGAGACCAATATGTTTGAACATTTCTTCTAAGTTACTGCACATGGAATTAACTTGCACATAAGTACACAGATATGATTTTCAAACCATTTTGGTTAGGCGTTGTATGTAGATGTAGTTCAAATTTGAATTACGATCATTAAATGGCTAGAAAATCACTTAAATGTCTTTAAAAGGTCAAATGACCCCTTGAATTTTCAAAAATTTCACATTACAGTTGTAGTAGTGCACGTTAGACGTAGGAAAAAATTGAAGGCCATAAGAGGAAGCTATCTCCCGTTCGTCATAAAACATGCATTGTTCCCTCCCGGAACCACGAACCTTCTAGTGAGTTGCTCCGGTTTGTGAGGGGTGTGTGTCCAAACTTTCGTCAAACATTCCAATTTTTTTACCACATCATCTTGGTGGCATGACATTACATCAACCAAGGTTTCATGTGTTTCTGATATTTTTAAATTTTTTGGAATTAAAATGCCATGTCAGTCCATGCATACATATGCATGTGTCCATGTCGTGATAGAAATATGTTTGAAAATTCTTTCTAATTTACTGCACATGGAATTAACTTGCACAGAAGTACACAAATATGATTTGTCAAACCGTTATGGTTAGGAATTGCTTGTAGATGTAGTTTAAATTTGAATTAAATGGCTAGAAAATCACTTAAATATCTTTGAAAGGTCAAATGACCCCTAGAATTTTCCAAAATTTCACATTTCAGTTGTAATAGTGCATGTTAAACATAGAAAAAAATTGAAGACCTTAAGAGGAATCTATCTCCCGTTCGTCATCAAACATGCATTGTTTCCTCTCGGAATCACTAGCCTTCTATTGAGTTGCTCCAGTTTGTGAGGGATGTGTTTCCAATCTTTCGTCAAACATGCCAATTTTTTTCCACATCATCTTGGTGGCATGACATTACATCAACCAATGTTTCATGTGTTTCTGATATTTTTTAAATTTTTTGGAATTAAAATGCCATGTCACTCCATGCTTAATTGTGTCATAGCCTTGAGACCAATATGTTTGAAAAATCCTTCCAATTTACTGCACATGGAATTAAATCGCACACAAGTACACAAAATATGAGTTTTCAAACCGTTATGGTTAGCTGTTGCATTAACATGTAGTTCAAATTTCAATTATGGTCATTAAATGGCTAGAAAATCACTTAAATGACTTAAAAAGTCAAATGACCCTTAGAATTTTCTAAAATTTGACATGACAGTTGTATTAGTACTACAAAATTTCTCGTACATTTAAAACATCATCTGTTGCCACTGTACTCCAAATTAGTCTTTCACATCTAATAAAAAATATCTACAACGTCACACACAATTGTTTTCTAGGAACCGTTTGCGATGAAAATATTTGGGTCTATTTAAGTCTCCCTCCTTAAGCTTCGTCGGCTCGTCTGCTCCAGTGTCGGCATCCCCCGAATCCATGAATCCCGACCCCCATTCCTGCACCCCCTTCTTGCAAAGATGACACCGTGGAAACGCTTCCTGAAGGCTCATACGATGGCCGCGTGCCCCCCGAGCGCCACCACCTCGCCGAGAGCGCAGCCGCCTACGCCGAGAGTGCCACCGCATCCGCATTGAGCGTGGCCGCTTCCGCCAAGAGGGCGTCTACGGCAGCCGACAGGGCAGCTGCAGCAGCCGAGACGGCTGCAGCTGCTGCTGCGATAGCAGCTGCAAACGCCGAGAGCGCTCGAGCAGCTGTTCGTGCCACTGATGTCGCTCTGGCCCGGGTCGAGGCCATCCATGCCAAGATCGAGGATGCACACGCCAAGATATTCCAGGCCACCTCAGACTCCAGCATTCAACACACGTCTAAAAAGGCGACGGTGGCCATGGAGCACCTGCTTCCTCATGAGGTCACCGAGCGGGAGCTGGAGATACAGGAGGCAGTGGAGATCGAGGAGCAACGGGAGGAGGAGTTGCGCTTGGCCGAGGTCGAGGTAGAGAAAAGTCTGTCCGTCGAGGAATCAGCGATGGAGTACCAACGCAAGCTCTGGCGCAAACACTACTACGAGTACTACAACCTTGAGGGCGGCGCCGAGGACGAGGACGAGGACGTGGTCGACTTTAGCAGGGGGTACGCGGAGTCCACCAACAGCGGCATGTCGTTAGGACAAGTCATCGATGTCTCATCTCACACTGACGATGCATTGGCGGGCACGGCGGCAGATTTGTTAAAATTATGTGTACTTAGGCTTTGTTTTTAATGCTGGTCTTTTGTTAGAGCAATGTTTAGGTTAACTGGGTATGTTTAATTACTAAAATTGCTCGATTCAGTAAGTGTGGTCTATCTGATGTACGCTCTTTTGTGTGCCCAAATTAGCAAGCGATGTTAAATTATGTAATGACGTACCCGGGGAAATTTCCACCAAAATTTGAATTATCAAACTCATCCCATGCACGTAAAGTAGAAGAATCATTTATGGTGCACACGATCGTTCAAAGTGAATGGTCTGGTGGCACCGCGCGCAAAGTTTCCCTCCACATTTCCAAAATTTTGGTCTACCACAAAAATATCTACCCCCGCCCCCATTCCCCCTTCCCCACCCCCTTTTTTCCCCGACCACAAGTCACATTTCCCCCGTTTCCTCCTTCCTTCCTTCCTTGCTAAGCTATAGCCGCTTCCTCGCTCTCACCGTCTCGCATCCTACCGTCGGGGTAGCGATGGTCTTCTTCAAAGACCTCTCCAGCGGCTCCTCCTCTGGCAACTACTCCTTCACCACTCGGGTATGCCTCTCTTCTCTCTCTCTCTCTCTCTCTCTCTCTCTTGGGCTATGACTTGGAATGAAGGACTTTTACCTGGCGGTCGATTTGAGTCATTTCTTCCTCTTGTAGCTCCCTAAGACCATCAGTGGCAAGGAATGGAGCGGGGTGGCTGAAGATCTATCTGCTCGTTGTCACCATTAATCTCCATGCGTGAAGCTAGTTGCGTTTGATTCTGTGGACAGTGGGAGGAAGTTTCTGACATGTGCAGAGAAGGTTAGACCCTCTTTCATTGTTACAAATCATTTGTTAGATGTGATTCAGACACTGTTACAGTCCCAACCCATTCATACCACACCTTCAGCCAATCGCGTCCTAAGACAGTGTCACAGTTTGTACCTAGTATCTTAAATTGTTGCCATCTCATCAGCGGTGCCATTAGAAAATTATTTGGCACCGCTTCAGCAGTTTGTGCAGCCAACTTTGGTCCACACATCCGAGCAGCCAAGCAGTAAAATAGTAAATCTTTATGGCACGAAGGAACTGGGCATCGGAGCAACTATGTGCTCCGGAGTCCGGTTCCCTGATTTTTTCTGCTGCATCGGCTCGTCAGTGCAGGGCACCGGTGCTAGATGTAGTAATAGTTGTCTTTACCCCAGTTTTGGCATACATTGTGGACGGCCTTAGTGCTATTAGTTCTATGTTACTCAATTTGTGCATGTACACACCTGTTAGTATCAATTTGCTGTCATCCAAACACTGTCGCTATGCTATTGCAGTTATATTTACCTTCCTCATAAAATGTTCAATTTGTTATTTATTGTACATGAGTAAGAACTTGTAGCGTCGTTGTAGTTAATTATAGCTTCTGATGTTCTAGAATTTGTTTGTTGTCTCAGTACCAATTATTTCATTTGCACATTGATCTTTTTGAGAAGATATGTCATAATTAACATGTTTCTTCAGTTTTTCAAAATAAGCATTGGTGATTTTCTATGTTGCTATAAACCCATTTCCCATACAGTTGTTACTGATCTAGTTTTAAATATTATAGGATGAACGGAAGTGTTCTTACTTGGAGTGGGTTTCTCAAGAGTGGCCACAGTCTTTGAAGATGTTCCTAACGAAGTTCTAGAGCATGTATGAGGAAGAGAACACACGTAGGCTTAGAGAAAGTGTTGTCAATGCTGAAGCATATTTCAAGATGCGGGATAAAAAGTTGAAGGTGGAGAATGAGCTCAGATTTTTGAAATCTGACTTTGCTAAGATGGTGTTGGCGAAGGAGGAGGCACTTTCCCAGTTAGCCCGTGCAAAACGGGTTCTTACTGAACTGAAATCAGAGGTGGATAAGACAAGCCTGGATGATCTCGATTAGGGAAATGAATATATTATTTTTATGAAGTTGAACTAGCTATATGTTGTACTGTGATGTTTTCATATAGCTACCGTACTGTGATGTTATAATATATTTATGTGCCTGATATGAAATTAGAAAACAACTGTTCGACATGAAATGTGAATTTGCGTAATACTGGAATTATTAATTGTAAACTAATAAACCTGTTAAATGTGTCATGGACCTTTGCAAACGGTTCTAGCAGTAAATGCACTAGCGATGGATAGCCCAATGCCACACACTTTTCTTCATCAAATCATGTGTGATATAGTTGATAAAAGCAAACAGTTAACCATGGAAAACCGCGTGTGATAGTTACACCTTTCACACATGAGCCTACACATAAAACTGTGTGGGATGTACGTCCAAACGGAAACAGTTCCCTTGATTGACTGTGTGGGATGTACATAAGAACGGAAACGTATTCCTTGGATTGACTGTGTGTGATATACATACGAATGGAAATATTTTTCTGGGATTCACCGTGTGGGATGTACATACCTGTGGAAATGATTTTCTCGGATTACCGTGTGGGATGTACATACCTAGGGAAATGATTGGGTTTCGATGCCTCGCTCGATCGCACATGGCCCCAGCCTGGGTCCTAGGAGGGCCTATCCCCGATGATTTCTGGGTCGTGTGGGAAGGACACCCTATCGCACACACTCACTTGGCGACGGTCCCAAATGCCGTCACGGAAAGGGGTTAAAAACCGTTTGTTTAAGACTGATGTGTACCAATGCAGGTAGTGCACACCCGACCCCCATCCTCCTCCTCCTTCCACATCCCACATGCCCCGACCGCTGATGCGAGCACAACACGTTCCACCCAAATCACCAACCCCTCCACCAAATAAGCGCCGCCCTAAGCCATGGTGCACGTAGTATAGCCAGGATCTCAAGGAGCATTTGGCAGCGGAGAAGCAAATCGCGGCCGCCCGCGCGGATGAGGTCGCGATGGCTGCCATTCGTGCTGATCCCCAGATCTTGGAGGAGCACCTCGCCATCAAGGCCACCATTGACGCCTCACGCGCCGACACCACGACGCGGTTGGCTGCATTAAATGACAGTTCGTGGCGTTTTCTCGAGGCCACCGTCGGTGCCTTCGACGAAGACTATGAGGTGTTTTCTCGGCGTGCACGTTCTTACCTCATCTCGAGAGCCACCAGGTTGGTGCTTGGAGCGGCTCAGTGTCGCGGGATTTCTGCGGCCACCTATGGGACCGGGTGGCCCCTTGTTGGTTCGGCAGGGGGATGACGCGTCGCACAAAGAGCAGACCAACATATGGGAGCGCGTCGGGGAGCACACAATCGATTTACCCAGGTTCGAGCAGCCGCGAGGCGTAAGACCCTACTCCTACTTTAGTGGATTGATGGAAGAATGGATGTGGTGGTGCGTAGTACACTTTCCCGGCAAGGTTTGCCCGTGGCGACTACGTGTATGTGGTGGCTTGGGGTTGTCAACTTTCCAGCCTTCTAACCCCTCCTATGAGTGCCATGGGCCTCCTTTTATAGATTAAGGGGTCACCACAGTGGCAAAGTGGTCATTATCCACTGATATGATAGCAAACAGTGCTATCATACCTAACTCTGCGAGCTGACAGGGTGCATTAAATGTGCCACTTAGTGTCACATCACTAGGCACCCGGCAAGGCCTGCCGAGCTATCTTGCCAGCTCTGCTCCTACTTTCTTGACACGTCGCGAGACGGGTGTCATCTGTAGGCTTCTGTGTAGGAAATGGCTGCCATGTGGCGAATGGCTTCCACTTAATCATCTTGCGGCTTGACACTGCACTGATTGACGACGTGAGTCATGCTTGAGTGGTTGGTGAGGCGGTTCTGCTCCCGCGAGCCCTGGCAAGCCCTGCCGGGGAGCCTCCGTTGCTTGCTTCTGGTGGTGGCCTCGCCTCTTGCGGGGCTCGCCTGCCCGGCAAGGGAGGCCCTTCTCTTGCTGATATCTTGCTCCTTAGGCTCAACCTTGGTCCATCTGAGCCGCATGTTGGTTCTTCAATATCTCCTAGTTCTCCAATCTCTGACTTAAGCTAGTGCTTCAATCTTGATCTTGTGCCTATGCATGGTTGGTGAATAGACCCAGGGTGTGTTGCACCGACAGAAGCCCACGGGCCTGCCCCGAACGCGCTACTGAGCGTCGTCGGGGTAGGGCCTAATAAGTGCACAGGCAAAGCTGCTGAAGGGGTCGGCCCCTTAAGTTTTCCGTTGCTGCTTCTTCAATCTTGATTCCGGTCTAGTTTCCGGTTTTCCCGCATGTGGCATAAAGCCAATAGTGGTGGGGTTGCTCCAGTAATGGCTCATGAATGACTTTAACGCACGGGGTATAAGCTGTCAATTTACTCTTCCCACAGCGCGCCCTTATCCTTAGCCACGTATGCAGGATGCATCGCGCGGGGTAGGTAATGGAGGCGCGTGTCATGGGAGAGTACCTTGGGAAGGCCCCGCATGCCTTGAATTGGCGGAGGAGGATGGTGATTCCCCATGGATGGAGCCGCTGCCCTCCCCGCCCGGCCTATAAAAGGGAGGAGCGGAGGAGGGCAGAGACATCCATTTCCATGGTCCTTCTTTCCTCATCTTCTGCGTCTGCTGGTCATGCTTTAGAAGGAAGCCAGGGGCCAGCCCCCGGGCTCTGGCTCGGGGCATCCTCATGTTGGTGCTGATGCTTGGGGAGTGAGCCTGGTCCTTGGCGTGGCGACTCTTTTGGTCTCCTCAATGCTTGTCCGAGAGGCGGGGCTGGAGATCATTCGTAATCCTAGCATCGCCCCTCCCGGAGGCCTTGGAGTTGATGTTGACGAGAGGCACGCCTTCGCGCCCGCCAAGGTGGGGCGCGACACACCTCGAGCCTCCTAGCCATTCTGGCTGCTCATTGTTTCTCCGCTGGAGGCATCCGAATGGAGTCTTGGCGCCTCCCGAGAGCAGCGGTGGTGAGGAGAAAGCGAGGGAAGACGGAGAAGGCGGGTGGCAGGGGGTCAGGTCGGAGTACGATGGCGTGGATGCCTTTGCCTCCGACCGTCAACCTGCTACCTCGTCTTTCCGCTCTTCCCATCCCTCCCTGGCATCATCATCTCCAGCCTCTTCGGGTGATAGCCGGGGAGGGATGTTCTCTTGGTGCCTTCTCCTCACCTCCAGCAATCTTCCGGATGAGCTTTGGTCGATGACTCCACTGGTGCTCAAGCCGGGGCTTCTTGCTGGCTCTAGAGGTGGTGACCAGAAGGCGCCGTCCCGTCCCCCGTGCTCCTCCTTTGCAACCTTGCCACTCCTGGTCTTGTCAGGACACGCCCGACGGGCCCTGATGAGACCGGGGTGGGCTCCTGCTTGGGCGCTTACTTTCTCATCTTTTCCTCCTTCCGTTGTAGTGCCTGAAGGAGGGAAAACGAAAAGAGGAGATCACGTGGCACTTATCTTTTTTCAATCTTAAACTTGTAGGAAATCATCAAATTTTAATTCAAATAATGTAATCTCTCGAGTCCATCTTTGTGTTCTGTAATGCTTGTACTTGTATTCGCATGTCAATGAAAGAAATAAACCTTGCCGAGAACTCATGCATCTATATGTCCATGCAAAGGTAGAGTACCTCTTTATTGTAATTAAACGAGTTTTCCCGGAAGGATATCCTGCCGGCACCCCTTTTCGTTTGCCGGAGAACCATGTCTGCTGGGGAACAAACTGAGGCGCCAGCCCCCCGCCCACTCCCTTTTCATCATGGGCCACTGCGATCATCCAGGCCGAAGCAACATTCGAGCCAAGGATGGGAGCACCCTAGCTTCAAGAGAGGAGCGAGGTTTCTCTATGCACAAGTTATAGCTTACAGAACACTAATGGACAAGAGGTAAACTTATCTGTTTGGCTTGCCGAGGACCACAGTGTCATGCCATCTTCTCGTCCCTTGTCGGAGTCATGTTCACGGCAGGAACCTTCAACTCCATGTAGATGAGAATGAATGCAGGATGCAGTCCTATCTATATGCATATGCAAATGCTAATGAAATGTGTATGCAATGATCTGGATGTACCTGTGCACTACAAAAAGACACGTCCGTGACATTTTGGGCCGAACGAAATTTTTTTGTCATGCTTATGACACTTCTATGACGATAATTGTGACAAAACCCGGTATCATCATAGATGTGATGAGCTCCTACTTCTATGACAAAAAATCATGACATAAAATGGGATTTTCCTCCTGGGCGGGCTCGAGACGCAGCTGCATGACATTCTTTGGGACGTCCATAACGGAAAAACCATGGTAGAAGCGAGGGCGAGGAAAATATCGGGGGAGTTCCCGGTTACGGTGGGTGGTCGGGGGCCAAGCGATGTGCGTTTCTCTCGTACGTACGCGCGTGTGTGCGAGGCATTGCGCTCTAACTGAACCCGAGCGAGGCGCTGGGCTCTAACTGAACCCGAGCGATTGCACTAGCTATGTTATTGAACCCAAGTGATCGATCCCTTGCTGTTAACTGAACCTGGGTGATTCCTTCGCTACAGTTGCTAAGTGAAGCCGATCGATGGTCCCTCTTGATGAACAGTGAGCGTTGTTGGGGGTTTGGATGAACAGTTCCAGGTAGGGGGTTCGATGAACAAGACCCTGTGGTGTTGCTGCTGGATGAACAGTACCTCGATCGATCGAGCCGGTGGATGAACAGGACCCCGTGGAGGGATGGATGAACATGACCCCGTGGAGGGCTGGATGAACAGGACCCCGTGGAGGGCTGGATGAACAGGATGACCCCGTGGAGGGCTGGTTGAATAGTAGCCGGCGGAGGGATGGATGAACGGTATCCCGTGGAGGGGTGGTTGAACAGGACCCCATGGAGAGAGTTGGTTGAAGATTAGCCGGTTGAGGAGCGCATGGTGGAGGCTGGATGAATAGGAGCCCGTGGATGAACAGTCGCGGGTGGAGGCTGGAGGAGGTCGATGGTGCATGAACAGTAGCCCATGGAGGCAGTCGACGGTGGAGATGAACAGTATCCCGTGGAGTCCCATTTTGCGTTACGCCACACCCCTCCCGATGAATAGGACCCCATTTTGACTGTAGCGCTCCAACACAAGTCTGTTTCCTCCATTTTGCGGTACGCTACACCCCTCCTGATCAATAGGACCCCGTTTCGACCAAGAGAAGTCTGTTTCCTATGTTTTGCGGTACGCCCGACCCCTCCGGATGAACAAGATCCCATTTCGACCGTGGCCGGTCGAACACAAGGCCGTTTCCTCCGTTCTGCAGTACGCCAAGGCTAGTTTCCATCGGCTGTTTCGTCCAAGCCGGTTGGCTCCCGATGAACAGCACGCGTTCCGTTGCCTCCCGATGAACACGACACATTCCGATGCCTCCCCATGAACACGACGATGACGCAGTTTCTCCGTTGCGACCCAGCCATGTACACGAGCCCTGGCCATACGTATGCGGGAGTAGGCGTTCGAGACCCCGCCCGTATGTACGTACGTGGCCGTATTTACTTTCTTGCACCCTGGCCGATGTACGTACGTGTACATGCTACGTGTGCGCCTCTACTACGACATGTGTGCACCTCTACTACGACACGTGTGCACCTCTACATCGACCAGTATGTACGTACATGTTCGCGACCAGAATGACAACGCTATGTATGCTTCTACTATGTGGGTCCCGACTATCAGGCAATTCCTTGCGTGCGAAGATGTTACTGGTGGGTCCCAGCAGTCAGGGAGAAACATTTTTTTTCACAAAATACGGTGGCCCGTCCGGTGGGTCCCTGTTGTTAGGTGGAGGAATCATTATTTTGTGCGTAATAAGGAGGCACTTCATTGCTGCGGCCGTGGACCCAACTGTCAGCCTCTCCACATACAATACTCTTTCAATGGAAGTCGTTCCTTGACCGCGTTGACCACGCCGTGCCGAGAGCACCAGGGCGGTGGACGACGGCGAGGCCTAGGAAGGGGACGACGTGGAGCCGGGAAAGACGCGGTAGTGGATGCCCATGCAGAGAGGAGTATGATGGTTCACTGGTTCGGCTGCGATGTGAGGCTGCCATTGTCGCAGAATAACAGGGGGTGCGGATGAGTAGAGGCATGGCCTGGCCAGAGGTGGGAGTAGTAGGGGCGGTGAGGCCTCCGCGGCAACACAGCCGGCCACGGGAGGCAGGAGCAGGCGGCACAACCAGCACTGCTTTGGGCGCCTGGAGCAAGAAGACCAGAGGTTGAAGAAGCACTATGGCCGTTGGATGCATCATATGGTCACTGGAGCTAGAATCGTTCATATTGACTAAGTTGGCAAAACCCTCCATCTGCGTCAACTTAGTAGGCCCACAAGTCAGCCTCCCATATGGTGGGTCCCAGCTAGTAGGGGGAGTATTCATTTTTTTGTGCATAATAAGGAAGCACTTCCTTGCATGCGAAGATATAGCTGGTGAGTCCGAGCTGTCAGCGGCGGGAATATTTTTTTTGCGAAATACAAAGGCCCTTCCGGTGGGTCCCAGATGTCAGGTGGAGAGATCATTATTTTGCGCCTAATAAGGAGGCATTTCCACGTATAGTCCACTTCCGATGCTCAACGTCGTCAACGCACGACATCCGATGAATCCAGGATTTTCGTTGCCAAAAAAATCCAGGATTTTATTGTTAAGAAATTATTTTATTAAGTTAATAAGATGTGGGATATTGTTTTCTTACATATGTAAGTATCTGTTAAATATATGATGACAATAATATATAATAACATATAAAATAATTTAAATATATATAATATAGTTAGAAGGGAAACATAAGTTGGACCAGGCGGTCCTATTCTTATATAGAAAAATAGAATGGACCCGTGCGTTTTCTTCAAAAAATACATAAATTGGGTTGCTGATGTTTCAGGAAAATTAAAACCTCGGATGGGAGGTCCATAGGCCGGTCGATACATGACGACCCTCAATAAAATACAAACCGGCATGTCGTGGGTTGCGCATGTTAAAAAAGAAAGCCTAGACGGGGCATCCCACAACCCAGCTGATACTTGCTGCCCCAGTGATAATAAATGATACCTGCCAGCTCCCCGGCTTCGTTGTGCATTTATCTCCTTTAGTAACTACATTGAAGCACCTAAAAAAATGTAACTATGTTGACAAACCCATGGGCCCCAATGTCAGTATAGCATTAGGAGGAAGTATCTTTTCAATGAGGCACTTGCTTGCGTGCGGCCATAGACCTGGTGGGTCTCGACTGTCCGCCTCTCCACTTACAGTCCTCTCCAGAATCCTCTCGTTTGTTCAGCATGTTCACAATGGCAGAAAGCGGCGCCGTGGCGAGCGCACAAAGGCGCAGGAGGAGATCGGACCAACTGAGGCAGTGCCTTATTTGTAACGAAAGTACTGAACTAGCCCAGTGGCCAAGTGACATTACCGACACCTGTTCCGCCCGGGTTCGATTCCACCTGATGCAGGGAAAATATCTTCAAAATTTTTGCCTCTGCCATTATTGACATGTGGGTCCCCACTGTCATCCACGCACACCACGTCCAACACTTGCCAAAATTTCGTCCCTCATTTTCTCTACTTTTCACACACTCGACATTGTGTGCGCATTTTGAAAATAGCATATCTTTTTAACTGTGCATCATATGAAGATGTGCTATGCATGAATGTTGATCAGCATGATGTTAACTGGCTGGTAGTTCCATTTTCAACCATGAATAAAACTTCCAACTTGATGTTATCCTTGTTTGAAAAGGCCGTGTTAATATAAATGCTCTGCCTCTAAAAGTTGCAGTTTCTTATCTAAAACTGAACTTGCAGTTTCTTATCTGAAACTGAAACTTGCAGTTTCTTTTCTAAGAATCACAATGTCTGCACTTTTATACTCCTATGAAACTACATTTTTAAGTGCTAAAAATAGATCTCTAGAATTCATAAAATACTTCATATGCTCAATACTGCAAATCTGAAATTCAAAAGACATTCATATCTGAAAGTACTCTCAAAATACACAACACAAAACACAATTCACAACCAGCAAATACTGACAACCCTAAGCTCCTCTTGACAATTCACAACCTTCCCAACATTGGGCTGGGGGGGGGGACAGTCCCCTCCTATTCCGCGGCGGCACAACCGCCCCATGAGACGATGTGAACGGCGAGGGAGAGGATGGTGGGGAAGCACCGTCGGGCCAACTGCTTTTCTCCTCTTGCAGTTGGGTTCGATCGACGAAGACTCCACAGGCTCGCTCTGGCATGACACCCTCACAAACGGTACCCTGTAGATTCTCGATCCTTCAATCTCTGGTGGATGCTCCATCTGGGATCGATACTACCACCACCGCTCCCTCATGATCGGATTCGGTGAATCTGTTTGCTCCATGGCCTAGAGGAGCAGCTCTATGCACTCCCGCGCAACTCCCTTCGGGAGTATCGCCGCCTTTTCGCTCTGTTGCAAATATTTGGCCATGGATGTCACCATTGCCGCTAGTTGCTCCTTGTTGTCAAACCAAGACTGTATCTTCAACATCCTAGCTAGCTTCACAGGGTCGCCGTCTGCGATCCTCACGTATCGGTTGTACTCCTACATCGATCTACTTATCCACAACACCTTCACTCACGGGCGGTGGTTTTTGAATGGAAGAGGAGAGGAGCAGTGCTGGTTTTGGATTAGAATGGGAGAGCAGCAACACTGGTTTTGGATTAGAACAGGAGAGGTGGGGCGATGGTTTTGAAATTGAAGAGGAGAGGAGCGACGCTAGATTTAGATTGGAACAGGAGAGGAGCGGCGGTGGTTGAAGAGGAGAGGAGCGATGCTGGTCTTGGAAGTATTTTTTGTTTTGCGTATTTTGGGTCAAAGTTTGACCACGTACTGTATTTGACAAGCAAAATGTGAATGCATGTCACCAAAAATTGTATCGTTTGGTTCATATCTGAATGTACTTTCAAATTATATTATTTTTGCAACGTATAACATATATTTTATTTGTGAAAATCATGGTCAATTATGACCCCAAAAAAAAGAAGACTAGTTAATGTGGGGTCATTTTCTTAATTGAAGGGTAAATTGATTTTGATTTTGATTTTGATCCAGTCACAGCGCGCCGGCCTTCTTGTCCAATCCTAAATCGCTGCCGCACACTCCTCTCCCTCTTCTCCATTGCAAAACCACCTCCTCTCCTCTCCATCATCTCCGTTCCAAAACCACTGTCTCGCCTCTCCCTCCTATCCATTGCAAAACCACCCCCTCTCCTCTCCTTCATCTCCATTCGAAAACCACCGTCTCGCCTCTCCCTCTTCTCTATTGCAAGACCACCGTCTCTCCTCCCATGTTCCAAATCTAGCACCGGACCACTCAGAAGGACATCTATGGAGAGGATGTAGAAGCGAATCAGGCAGATCGCTGGCGGCGACCAGGCAAAGTTAGCCAGGTTGAATGAGATCCTTACTTGGTCGCGGAGGTGGTGGGCATACAGGTCGAAGGTCGAGCACCCAGAGGATAACGAATCGATCGAGTACGGTGTGCCGTTTGTGAGGGTGCAGAGCTAGCCGAAGCCACAGGAGTATTTGTTCTCCCACGGGAAGATGAGGCTGGATGGCACGATGTCGCTTCCCCACCATTCTCCATGGTTCCCTCGACGCTCGCCTCAATTCAATGGCGAAAGTAGGGTTTAAGGTAAGCTTCGCACTAACCTAATCTTCCATCTGCACATGCTTACAATTAGTGTGACAGCTAATGAAAATCATGCTTACAATCAGTCTCCGAGTACTACTCCAATAACCCTAAAATAGCTCTGGACCTTTGGGTCAAAGTTGTGACACTGTACAAATAAAGAAAAATAGATTGGTGCTTCTTTCAAAAAAGAGTACTCCCTAGAAAACTGCCAATATAAGCTACTAGTATTTGGTTAGGCCTTTCCCAGTGCTTCACCGTGGATAGGTGCTAAGCATGCCACATAAGCGAAAATATGACATGGCACAACATTTAAAGAGGAGAGAGAGCCCTTTGATAACTTTGGGAAGAACCAATGCCAAACGCGAGAACCTAGGCAAACCACTTAAATGAAACAATTTGACCAATGCATGAAAGACTAGATGCTATCTCATTAAATAAAGTGTGCTTAGCAACAACAAGTTAATCACCTATGTATTGGGGAGTTGAGTTGCTAAGGTATTCAATGCACTTAGCACCTCATCTAAGCATCTTTGCATTGGAAGAGGTCTTAGAGGATTTGCTGCTGAGAAACATCCGTCCACAGAGAGCGCCACACATCCCACTGGTGGTGGTGGATGCCAATGCATGCATGGAGCATGGTTGGTGTCGGTAATTTTTACTTGGCACACCTCGCACTCTGCATATATGCCGGTTCGATCCGTACATTTGTGTAGTTCCACCAAAATGCAGCTGAATAACCCTGTTTGCACAGATAATGAAAAAGAATGATTACATTATAGTGGCACTAGTTGCTGAAACATACACTAATAAATAGAAGAAAATATTTCGATAGTATCATAGTATGCCATGCTGCGAGGGCGAGATGGGCCCTGCGATGCCTCATACTGGAAATCGACCTAAGTCTCCCCGATACACGTTCGGCCAGTGATGAACATCAGTGTACAACGGTAGTACAAGGAGGGGCCTTGAGACATTCCAACCTCTATTTTTGTGCATATAAACTAAAATTAAGCACTCCAGTTTGTAGAAACGCTTAAACATTAACAATGGGACTAGTTGATGAAACATATACTAACACAGAGAAGCACTTTCTTTATCTACATTGGAAATGAAATGATAGAGAGGACACTCACTCTATTTTAATTGTATTATTACTTCATTTTATCAGTGGCACTAGGGTCGAGCAGGTGGCAAACAAGGTGTACCATGCGTCGCAAGGAGGGAGGTCGGGGTGCTTAGACTGGGATGCTGAAGCTGGCTCTATCTTCCCCCCTGATGTTTCTATGGTAGCATTTGGATTGTAATCTGAACTTGGTCGAGCTGATGTTGCGTCCCCCTACCTACCTAGCTTATGTGGCAAACTTGTCTCCTGCTAGTACTCAGTTCGGTCTAGTAGTAGTTGCATAACTACCCGTTTACACTGAGATGTTGTCGGGTAATGGTTCTCTATGGTAGAGTTTCTTTAATGAAATCGGAGGAAACCCCCTCTTTCGATATATAAAAAAAAATCAGTCGCACTAGCGGTGTCAAAACATTGCCTCAAATTAATAGTGCCACTAGATTAAGGTGCAAAATAATAAATTACTGCTTTATCATGGCAGTGCCAAAACAGTAGCACAAGAGCAGACTCAACATGCAGGATCTTTGGCAAATGGTCAGACCAAAAGGGAACATACCTCGTGATGGGAACCATATCTACAGTCAACACCATCGTATAAGGGATGACACCAGTCACCAACATGGATGATTCAATTCATGGACCTTTTGGTGCAGTTCACCTAAGATGAAGCAATGTCCCATCAGCTAGCAGCTTCTTCTTCATTTTTTAAGAAAAGGGCTCCAGCACCGGTTCCATTTCCATCAGAAAATGAAACCCATAGAGCTTCTTCTTCATTAGTTGCAATAAAATCGAGCAACATCAAGGTTGGTTGTGAAGCTCCTGGAATGTTCAACTATAATTTGGATATCATTTGTGCAGTTCAACTAAGATCAAGCGTGAAATGTATATCTCTGTTTGCACAAAAAAGGTGGAAAGGAGGGTGACTAACAAGTGATGAAACATACATCAAATGAAAATAAGCATGTTCCTTATCTGAATGGCAATCCTACAAGGACAGTAGCAATTTCTAAAGCAGCAACATTGCTAGATATTAGTGTGGGCATTAGGATTAACTATGACAACCGTTAAATACGACATTACTTTAATGGTGCCATTGCTTCATTTTACCAGCAACATTACATTAACAACTCCTACGGAGTTGGTATTTGGGCACGAGAGAGCAGGCGGACCAGGACAGTTGCATTTCTAACAAAAAGAAGCAACTTATCTTAACGAGAAATTTAGCGGGACATGAAAAAAGTGCCATTGATTCAAATTATTGGAGGCATTACATTGAAAACAACATTGGTTTAACGTGTTCTTACTTTTAACAGTGCGACTGGTACATTTTAACTACCAGTGGCATTACATAGAGTGGCTCGGGGCAACAAACATCAGAACAGGATACCTGGGTTGGTCCCATTTTTGTTCGGTATAGCCACCTTATACTGTGTGAGGCTAGCAAATCTAGTGCTGGACTTACTCTATTGACTTGTCCCCCAGTCCCCACTTTCTTTCCTTTTTCAACCAATAGATCGGGTTTATATTGAGTTTGTACTGCGTTTCCCTTTATTTCCATATAAGACCAAGAGACCAGTTGGATAGCCAGTCTCTGCTACTTTTCGCCCCCATTATTTCCTCTTTCGACCAAGTCCTAAATTCAGGTAACAGATATTCCCCCACCCCCACCCCCTTTCTTCCTTGTTTGAACCAAGTAGTACTAGATTCGAGTGTGTGAACTAGTTTTACCTCTTAATAGTCAAAATTTAGGTGGCTTTCGAACAACCGATCGATCCTATCTACGAGGGGGCCTGGGAAATAGTAAAAGATACAAATGCAGCAACGTTAGGAGCTCGGGAAGTACATCAAGGACGGTTTCGAAGGAAGTTATACCCGAGGGTCGCTGGGATGTCGCTAGGTGGGCAGTGGGAGGCCGGATCTGCCCACACTACGGCAGCGAGGAAGAAGGGGTCAGAGGCCCTCCCAAGCCAGTGGTGCTTGTGAGAGAATGGCAAGGCACGCTGATCGGGACACGCCGACAGTAAGTAAGACCCGTCGCCGAGGACGACCGCATGAACATTGCATCTTCTCACCTTCCCCGGCGAAGAGGATCCGGCTGGATAAGTGACCAGCGGTGAGCAGAGAGAGTGTGTGGCCACAGCTGTCATGTTTAGATCTGGAGAGGATGAGACAATGTGAAGAGAGCAACACTAGCAAGCAAGCATGGAGGCTCCTACCTATATAGTGGAGTACTAGTTTCCTTTTTCCTACCGGAGCCGGCTTGACCTCGTCAATGACTGTCGAGAAGTCTTCATGCATGTGCCCCGGAGGCGCAGTTGTCGTCATTTTGATCTGAAGCACCGGATTATAAAATATAACACGAAAAAATGCCACATGACAAGAAACCATAACCTCACAGCCCAAAGGAGACAACTTGAATCCCGATGGACAAACTAGACGAGGATCAAAGCTCAAATTAAAGATAAACTCGTAGAAAAGGGGTCCATCAATAGATGTCCTAATTAACATAGCCGGCTTGACCTAGATGGCAGCCGAGTAGTCTTCGTGCATGTGCCCCCAATGACCAGCACCTTGGAGGAAGTCAGTTGTCGCTGTTTAACCCTCATAGTGATCCGAAGCACATGACACCTAATATTGCGAGATGACAAGAAACCTTTTTTTAGATTTCTCATCAGAACTACAGCCCTGTACAACACAGCCTGCACGATATGTAGACGATAGCCAATCCAGGCGTGTCTGCTGGAATCTGGCCACATGCATGGATGAACTGATCTTCCGTGTCATGCAGGGATCATCCAGGCACCAACATCTGTACAACAGTTCTCTAATACTATCGCTCGTATCTCTCTTCTATTCACTCACCCGACTTGCAGGGATGGGAAGTGTGCCTATGGTCGGTTCTCGATTGCGGTCCCACATGTGTGTGCAAACGCAATATGACGCGCGTTCCATTCGAAGAGCAGTGTGCCAGACCGACCGACCGTCTGGGGTGCGACGCGAACGCGACGGGCGTGTTGTATACTCCGTACATGTGTACCGCCATTTTCTGGCTTTGCTCCATGGCGCAATCCATGGATACAAAATTAATATACTGTACTATTTAAAAATCGAGGGCGGGGCAGTTCCGCCTAGTCGGTTCGACAGAGACGCGAGAAGATGAGGGAGTAGGCTGCTGCAAACGTAGGGTTGTGTGATTTGACAGCGAGTTACTGCTGGACATGTGGGGACCCGTGATTTGACTTGCCATTTTATCATTTTAACTGCGGCGCAACGACCAGCGTGAGTCTCCCGATTCCTGACAACCTCCATGGTAGACAGGTTCCTCTCCCAATGCTCCACCATGTAGAGGCTGGCTCTTGCCTGAGAGCCCACTCATCCACTTTTTCCTTGCCTCTTTCCTCCACATATGCAAAAATGCCATGTAAGCAGGCTTATAGCCCACTATTGTACTTGCTCGTACAGGTGCTAAGCCTGCCACATAGGCATAAAGTCTAATGTGGCAAGTTAATTACTCCCTTAGTCTAGGTGTGCAAGTCATTTTACGAAAACCAAATAATCCCAAAACACTTAGGCGCGGTGGATTAACTTCTACATCGTTTCTTGTTTCTTGAAATATCAACCAATAAGAGATGTGGGGTGCTTTTAATGACTTGAGACTACCATTTCATTGGAAGAGGTCACTCCTTGGCAAATGCAATAAATACTATGAAGAAAGAGATAGAGAGAAGTAAAAAAATACTCTTATAGCAAACCTTATAGCCGACCTTGTTGTATGAGTGACTAAGTGATGACTATGTATGACATGTCAACATCAGATAGCCTAACGCACCGTCTTAAATATCCAAGGGCGCGGCCGCGTGAGCGAGGCGACGGTCGTGGTAGGCACGACCATGATACGGGCTGCTGGCAGCCCTTGGATCTGAGATCGAACGCTCGCATGCTAAGTTGCTAAAAATTTGTAGAATAACCCTCTAGGATAGGATATTCACCCATAGGTCTAGAATCACTCCATGCAACCGTTCGATCTCAGACCCAAGGGCTCTCGGAAACCCGTATCATCGGAGAATGGAAAGCTTCGTATCACCTGTAATTTCCCTGACGCTTGACATGACATCGAAAGCCATTTAATTGGGCATCGAGTAGACATGACATATAATTGCCCCCCATAGTACTGTGCATGAATCCATTTATCCACCAGGCAAGCCACTACCCTGCCGTTCGCATGCCCCACTCAGCATTTTTACAATCAAAAAACTGCTGGCAGTTCGCTCTTACTCGTCCCCGGACATCCTTTAACATTACGGCAGTTCGCTCCTAGTCCTTTCACATTACGGCAGTTCCACTAATCCTAACCCTCCTCCCAAATCCATGGCGTCCCAAATCTCCATGATCGGCGGTGAGTACACGGTTAGAAACATCACCGACGATGAGTTCGACGTCATCTACACCCATTCTTCCGCGATGGTGAAAGGATGCCTTGCTCGCTTCAGACGCATGTTTGAAAACTCAAAGGATGAGTGGGTCGTTGAGCTAGATGTTAAGTACACCACAGTCCTGGAAAGTGAGAAGAATCTAAAGGAGGCAGAGAAGAAGAAGCCCGCCGTGATCCAGGTTTGCGTGCATGACTTAAGCTTGGTCTACCACATATGACATGCCGACGTTGAGTGCGAGGAATTTAAGAACTTCCTCAAGGGTGGCCGAGTCAAATTCATTACTATAGACTTTAGGAACGACAGGGATGTCCTGGGTCGGATAGGCCTTGTTGTAGGCAACCCCTTCGACCTCCAGAAGAATGGGCTGGTGCCCTCCCGTGATCAGTCTTCAATGCTGACCCTAGTAGGAGCCAAGGTTCATCCTTCATACAGTACACTGAAGAAACCTCGGTTCAAGTTTCATCGTGCATGGCAGTGGAATGTACTATATATAGGCCACATCCACTATGCTGCAATGGATGGCTACCTTTGTTTCAATATCTACAAAGGTTGGATGAAGAGCAAGAACCAAGTGTGCGGTTCAAGCAAAGAAGATGCAAGCAAATGGACGAGAAAATAGAAGGCACATGAAGATGCAAGCAAATAGAAGGCACATGGAAGGCACATGGAAGGCACATGGTAACACGAGCAAACAGAAGGACGAACGGAAGAGGGCGAATAAAACGGCAAAGGTGAAGTGGGGGAGAGGAAAATGAGAGGTGAATGGAAAATAATGTAATGCGAGGGATAAGAGTTTGTGATGGGTACTTTGTATGTCTTGACTTGAGCATAGATCTCCTCGGCAACGGCGCCAGAAATCATTCTTGCTACCTCTTGAGCATGCATTGGTTTTCCCTTGAAGAGGAAAGGGTGATGGAGCAAAGTAGCGTAAGTATTTCCCTTAGTTTTTGAGAACCAAGGTATCAATCCAGTAGGAGACTACATGCAAATCGCCTAGTACCTGCACAAACAATCAAGGACCTTGCAACCAACGCGATAAAGGGGTTGTCAATCCCTTCACGGCCACTTGCAAAAGTGAGATCCGATAAAGATAATAAGATAAATATTTTTGGCATTTTTGTTGTATAGATTGAAAAGTAAAGATTGCAAAATAAATAGTAAACTAGAATTATAGATCGGAAACTTATACGATGTAAAGTAGACCCAGGGGACATAGGTTTCACTAGTGGCTTCTCTCAAGATAGCATATATTACGGTGGGTGAACAAATTACTGCCGAGCAATTGATGGAAAAGCGCATAGTTATGATAATATCTAGGCATGATCATGAACATAGGCATCATGTCTGTGTCAAGTAGACCAAAACGATTCTGCATCTACTACTATTACTCCACACATCGACCGCTATCCAGCATGCATCTAGAGTATTAAGTACACACGAACAGAGTAACACATTAGGCAACATGACGTGATGTAGAGGGATAAACTCAAGCAATATGATATAAACCCCATATTTTTATCCTCGATGGCAACAATACAATACGTGTTGGTTCCCTTTTTGTCACTGGGATCGAGCACCGCAAGATTGAACCCAAAGCTAAGCACTTCTCCCATTGCAAGAAAGATCAATCTAGTAGGCCAAACCAAACTGATAATTCGAACAGACTTGCAAAGATATAAAATCATGCATATAAGAATTCAGAGAAGAATCAAATATTGTTCATAGATAATCTTGATCATAAACCCACAATTCATCGGATCTCAGCAAAGACATCGCAAAAAGTATTACATCAAATAGATCTCCAAGAACATCAAGGAGAACTTTGTATTGAGAACTAAAGAGAGAGAAAAAGACATTTAGCTAATAACTATGGACCCAAAGGTCTGTGGTAAACTACTCACACATCATCGGAGAGGCTATGGTGTTGATGTAGAAGCCCTCCGTGATCGAATTCCCCTCCGGTAGATTGCCAGAAAAGGCCCCAGATGGGATCTCACGGGTACAAAAGGTTGCGGCGGTGGAAAAGTGGTTTCGTGGCTCCCCTGTATGTTTTCAGGGTATAAGAGTATATATAGGCGAAAGAAGTAGGTCGGTGGAGCTACGAGGGGACCATGAGGGTGGGGGCGCGCCTACCCCCCTGGGCGCGCCCTCCTGCCTCGTGGCCGCCTCGTTGCGTCTCTGACTTCCACTCCAAGTCTCCTGGATTGAGTTTGTTCCAAGAAAGATCCTCGCGAAGGTTTCGTTCCATTTGTATTTTGTTTGATATTCCTTTTCTGCGAAACACTAAAATAGGCAAAAATAGAAACTGGTACTGGGCCTCCGGTTAATAGGTTAGTCCCAAAAATAATATAAAAGAGCATATTAAAGCCCATTAAACATCCAAAACAGATAATATAATAGCATGGAACAATAAAAAATTATAGATACGTTTGAGACGTATCAAGCATCCCCAAGTCCACTCCAAGTCCACTCCAAGTCTCCTGGATTGAGTTTGTTCCAAGAAAGATCCTCGCGAAGGTTTCATTCCATTTGGATTCTGTTTGATATTCCTTTTCTGCGAAACACTGAAATAGGCAAAAAAACATCAAGTTGCACTAGGCCTTCGGTTAATAGGTTAGTCCCAAAAATAATATAAAAGAGTATATTAAAGCCCATTAATATGTATCCTCATCCTCTTGCTAATATTTTTAAAATATCCAATTATGATGAACCAATTGCTAGTGTGTTGAGTGCACAAGATTATCTTTATGAGGTTTTGCTTGAAATCCGTGAATCTGAAAATTGTGGTGAAGTGCTTTATAAAGTGATTCACGATAGATCTTTGAATAAAAATCATGATTGCCATGATTTTACTATAAATTCTATGAATGTCAATTGTGCTAGTAATATGCAAAACCCTAATCTTGGGGATGCTAGTTTTGCTATGTCCACTACTTGTTGCAATGATCATGATTGGGGTGATTCTTCTTATGATCTTGAAAATTTATTTAAGCCCCATGATGAATATAAGATTAATAATAATGTTTGCAATATTGAAAGTGGGTTTGGAAGAGTGTCAACTTTAGATCCCACATATTTGGAGAATGTTCAATCTTATGAAGTTTTTGATAAAAGTGGGTTTGGAGAGGTCATGACTTTAGTTAATGTTAATCCCACTATTTTGAAAGAGTGCCAACTTTGCATACATGTGGATCGTGTTAAGAATATGTTTTGTGATAGCTATATTGTTGAATTTGATTATGATCCTACATGTAATTATTATGAGAGAGGAAAATATGGTTGTAGAAATTTTCATGTTACTAAATTACCTCTCGTTATGTTGAGATTGATATTGTTTCTTTCCGCTTCCTTGCATACGCTAGTTTTTGCTTGCCTTGATAATTTGTTTGCCTATAATATGCCTATTCATAGGAAGTATGTTAGACTTAGATGTGTTTGTCACGTGTTTTATGATGCTCTCTTTGTGCTTCAATTCTTGTCCTTCATGTGAGCATCATTGAAATCTCTATGCTTAGCTAGGGGCGTTAAATGATGGCGCTTGTTGGGAGACAACCCAATTTTATTTTTGTTCCTTGCTTTTTGTTCTTGTTTACTAATAAATAAATAATCTATCCTCTGTTATTATTGTGTTTTTTATGTTTTTGTTAGTGTTTGTGCCAAGTAAAGCCTTTAGGATCTTCTTGGATGATTGTTGTTTGATCTTGCTGAAAAAAACAGAAAGTATGTGCTCACGAGAATAATTTTAAGTTTTAACCACAGAGTGATAAAATACCAATTCCAGCTACAGTAGATAAATATACAAATTATTTAGGTCGTCTTAATTTTTAAGAATTTTTGAAGTTACACAAGTATTCGAAACCTCTAGATTGCTATAGAGTGTTCTGTTTTTGACAGATTTTGTTTTTCGTGTGTTGTTTGCTTATTTTGATGAATCTATGGCTAGTATTGGGGGGTATGAACCATACATAAGTTGGAATACAGTAGGTTTACCACCAATATAAATAAAGAATGAGTTCATTGCAGTACATTAAAGTGGTGGTTTGTTTTCTTAAACTAACGGAGCTCATGAGATTTTCTGTTTAAGTTTTGTGTTGTGAAGTTTTCAAGTTTTTGGGTAAAGATTTGATGGATTTTGGAATAAGGAGTGGCAAGAGCCTAAGATTGGGGATTCCCAAGTCACCCCAAGGTAAAATTCAAGGACAATGAAAAGCCTAAGCTTGGGGATGCCCCGGAAGGCATCCCCTCTTTCGTCTTCGTCTATCGGTAACTTTACTTGAGGCTATATTTTTATTCACCACATGATATGTGTTTTGCTTGGTGTGACTTGTATGATTTGTGTCTTTGATTATTAGTTTACCACAATCACCCTTGCTGTACAGACCTTTTGGAGAGACACACGTGAATCGGAATTTATTAGCATACTCTATGTGCTTCACTTATATCTTTTGAGCTAGATAATTTTGCTCTAGTGCTTCACTTATACCTTTTTAGAGCACGGTGGTGGTTTTATTTTCTAGAAATTATTGATCTCTCATGCTTCACTTATATTATTTTGAGAGTCTTTTAGAACATCATGGTACTTTTCTTTGGCTATAAAATTAGTCTTAATATGATAGGCATCTAGGATGGGTATAATAAAAACTTTCATATAGAGTGCATTAAATACTATGAGAAGTTTGATGCTTGATAGTTGTTTTGAGATATAAAGATGGTAATACTAGAGTCGTGCTAGTTGAGTAATTGTGGAATTGAGAAATACTTGTGTTGAAGTTTGCAAGTCCCGTAGCATGCACGTATGGTAAACATTGTGTGACAAATTTGAAGCATGAGGTGTTCTTTGATTGCTTTCCTTATGAGTGGCGGTCGGGGACGAGCGATGGTCTTTTCCTACCAATATATCCCCCTAGGAGCATGCGCATAGTGCTTGGTTTTGAGGACTGTAGATTTTTGCAATAAGTATGTGAGTTCTTTATGATTAATGTTGAGTCCATGGATTATATGCACTCTCACCCTTCCATCACTGCTAGCCTCTTCATTACCGTGCATTACCCTTTCTCACCTCGAGAGTTGGTGCAAACTTCGCTGGTGCATCCAAACCCCGTGATATGATACGCTCTATCACACATAAGCTTCCTTATATCTTCCTCAAAACAGCCACCATACCTACCTATTATGGCATTTCCATAGCCATTCCGTGATATATTGCCATGTAACTTTCCATCGTTCCGTTTATTATGACACACTCCATCATTGTCATATTGCTTTGCATGATCATGAAGTTGACATCGTATTTGTGGCAAAGCCACCTTCATAATTCTTTCATACATGTCACTCTTGCTTCATTGCACATCCCGGTACACCGCCGGAGGCATTTGTCGGTGTCAAAACCGGTGGATCTCGGGTAGGGGGTCCCGAACTATGCGTCTAAGGCGGATGGTAACAGGAGGCAGGGGACACAATGTTTACCCAGGTTCGGGCCCTCTTGATGGAGGTAATACCCTACGTCCTGCTTGATTGATCTTGATGATATGAGTATTACAAGAGTTGATCTACCACGAGATCGTAGAGGCTTAACCGTAGAAGATAGCCTATGATTCTGATTGTTGTTATCGTACGGACTAAACCCTCCAATTTATATAGACATCGGAGGGGGCTAGGGTTACACATAGTCGGTTACAAGGGAGGAGATCTACATATCCGAATTGCCAAGCTTGCCTTCCACGCAAAGGAGAGTCCCACCGGACACGGGACAAAGTATTCAATCTGGTATCTTCATAGTCCAACAGTCCGGCCAAAGTATATAGTCCGGCTGTCCGAGGACCCCCTAATCTAGGACTCCCTCAGTAACCCCTAAACCAGGCTTCAATAACGATGAGTCCGGCGCGCAGATTGTCTTCGGCATTGCAAGGCGGGTTCCTTCTCTGAATACTCCATAGAAGATTTTGAACACGATGATCGTGTACGGCTCTGCAAAACAAATTCCACATACCACCATAGAGAGTATATTATTCCACAAATCCAATCTGCTGACAACTTTTTCATAACATGACGTCCTGCCGTGGCCCGGTCATTACGAACCGTTTTTCCCCGCCTGCCAACACATGTGTTGCGAGGCGGTTTTCTAGGCACGTCTTGTCGAAGCAGAGATTGTGTCCCCCAATCATGGGATTCTCATCAACACAGGTGTGGGTAACCCAACCGTGTTTGTTAATATGACTCCTCGATTTTAGGCAAGTTCCAAACGGGCACGCGGAGGACGCTTGATATTCGCCCTCTTTATAAAGGGGGCAAGGCCTGTCCTTTTCTTCTCGTGCTCGATCCTTCCCTTCCCCCACCTTGAGTTCCGACACCCAAGGCGCAGGCTAAGTGCTTCGGACCTTCAACCATGTCCGGATCCAACCTTTAAGGCCGGTGGGTGCCCTCTTCTGTCACAGAGGAGGACATCAGGAAGCTAAGAGAAGCCAGGTATCGGACCGCCGAAATCTCGCACAAGTTGCCTACTCAAGGGCAGGTCAACCCCACTCCCGAACCCAACGAGAGCATCATATTTGTTTCCCACTTCCTCCGAGGGCTAGGTTTTGGTCTTGATCCCTTTGTTAGAGGGCTTATGTTCTGTTACGGGCTCGATTTCCATGATCTAGCCCCAGATTCCGTCCTTCACATCTCGTCGTTTATCGTCGTATGTGAGGCCTTCCTCTGCATCACCCCACACTTCGGCTTATGGCTCAAGACCTTCAATGTGAAGCCGAAGACGATCGATGGGCAACACGTAGAATGCGAAGGTGCCACAATAAGCAAAGGCGTCGATGCCCCATGGCCAAAGGGTTCCTTCCCAAAGGTGTCCAACTTATAGCAGCGGGAGTGGTTTTACATCACAGCTCCCCGAAGTACTAAGTGGGTAGCTCCCCCCGCCTTCCGTTCGGGCCCCCACCGCAACTGGCGTCATTGGTCAACAAGGGGCTGGACTGGGGGCCAGTTAATGACGTGCCGACATTGCAGAGTCGCATCCGAGATCTCCTCAAGAGAGATGCCATCCTTGTCAAGGTAACGCAAGTTATGTCGTCGGGTCCTGCCGTGCCAAAGTCGATCTCTCCGTATGTGGGAGTTCAACCCGGAAGGACCGCGAGCTATTCAGTAGTTCTTCGGCATGACGCTCGAAGAGATGTATGGATTGTTCTTCGGATCACGAATAGAGTGTCCGGACACCACCGAGGATGCGGGTATCAACTGCAATCGTCCAGATACCTAGGTGAGTAATTCTACGGCTGAACATGCTGTCTTTTTATTTGTCACAACATCATTCTGAAAAAATCAATTTTGGCCAGGACTGGATAAGAAAGGCGAAGATGATCAGGTGTTCGGCGCCCCTTCCTGAAGGCTCACCGGATCCTGTACTAGCCAGGATGCTCGAGCACGCACCTTATCAAGTGCCATCAGGGGAAGATAAAGGGAGGGATAAAGAAGCCGAAAGTGGACCTCATGCATCACTCGTCCAAACCGTGGGAATTAGTTTCTCCACGAAGTAGGTTGATCGGGGAGAAGAATCTAGAATCCCCTCCCCCCTAGGAAGGAAAAGGACTGTCTCTGACGACTTGGAAATGGAAGGTTCCAAACGAGGGAAGAAATCTTCGTCAGGAGGCACTGCCCCGGAGGGCGTCCTTACCGCACAGTGCCCGCAAGGGGGCCAGCCCTCCACCGAGATGTAAGTGATCAAGAGTGCTTTTGGTAAATATATCCTGCTTCATCTCCAAGGACAATAACCTAGACATATATCTTGCATTCCGGCCCGTAGCCCTTCTCAGCAGAGTTCATCTTCGGGGGCTCTTCTTCCGGAGATGATGAAGAGCAAAACGCCTCCCCCTGCCTCCCCGCCTCCTGGGGCGGACGACCCTGAGGTGTCATCACTGAGGGTTTCTCCTGATCCGCCAAAGCCAGAAGGTAACCCTTCGGCCACCCGCGGTCCGGAGTATTCATCTCCTATGGAGAGCAACAAAAAGAGTCCGGGACTGTCCAGTGGGCGTCCGGACGCACTGATGAGTCTTTTGGAGAAAGTGGCTATTTCAGAGGCACATCGTACTTTAATGAGTACGGTGGTTGAGCGGATCTCGTCCGCCACAAGTGGGTTGCATGAAGCTTTTACGAGCCTGCTAAGAGGTTTTGAGGTACGCAAAGTAATATATAATGATTTTTTGATGCTACCGCACACGCTAGGTGTGCTCTATACAGATAGTAGCCCCTTAGACTCTGGTTGTTATCCGAAGGCGGCAAACAGAGGATCGTAGTCCTAGGTAATTATTGCGCTGCTTTCATGTGCAGGCGGCTGATGGCCTGGTGGCTAGCCAGACTACTGAATTTGCTGGATTTATCCGTCAACTTGACGCGGCAGATGCTGACATCGCGCTTGTGAACAAGCGGCTTGACGAGGCACAGGGTATGTATTTTCGGGTGGTGAACAAATATTAAGAGGAGCATGATGCTAGTATCTATAATATGATGTGACTGCAGATGGAGTTGCCGCCGTGGAGACCCTTCGGGCGGAACTTGCCCAAGCCAAGGAACAAGCCAGGAGGAGTGATGCGGCCGCCCTAAAGGCGGCCGAAGAGTTAAGAGCCGAACAAGCTGCTCATCGCCAGAGCGAAGATAAAATAGCCAAGATGGCTATTGAACTGAAGGATGTCGCCAACCGGTATGAGTTGCTTGAAAAGGAAAGCCAAGCGAAAACGGCGGACCTGGAGAAAACCATGGTAGCAGCCAAGGAGACCCGCTCTAAAATCAGAGCGGCGAAGGAGGAGCTTCGCCAGGCCAGAGATATCACGGCTGGGAAGCCCTTTTTATTGCGGACGAAGTTCAGAGATCTGAAGTATGCCCCTCTGGATCAATTATGGAGTGCTGCAGACGCGTATTTGGACCTGGCAATGAGTGATGTTGATGCGACTGAGTTCTTCAAAGATCAAAAAGAGTTGATCTACCACGAGATCAAAGAGGCTAAATCCTAGAAGCTAGCCTATGGTATGATTGTGTGTTGTTGGTCCTACGGACTAAACCCTCCGGTTTATATAGACACCGAAGGGGGTTAGGGTTACATAGAGTCGGTTACAAGGAAGGAGATCTACATATCTGTACTGCCAAGCTTGCCTTCCATGCCAAGGAGAGTCCCATATGGACACGGGACAAATTCTTCAATCTCGTATCTTCATAGTCCAACAGTCCGTCCAAAGGATATAGTCCGGCTATCCGGATACCCCCTAATCCAGGACTTCCTCAGTAGCCCCTGAACCAGGCTTCAATGACGATGAGTCCGGCGCGCAGATTGTCTTCGGCATTGCAAGGCGGGTTCTTCTTCAAACTCTGAGTACCTGCTAAATAGTGTCTGGCTTCTCGTAAATGTTGCGCTTCTTGGCTTCTGCGTCCAATAATGGCCATCTTCCATGTGTCAAGCAAATGTGAGGAGCCAGGGTGTTTTTACATTTACCACCCCATCTATGTGAATGAACTATCTATTAAAGAGACGAGGATCCTCAGATCCAAACCACACCATCCTCCCTCAGCGAGCATTCATCGGAGCACGCCCGAAAAAATCCATCCCAACATGGACGGCCAGCGCAGCTCCTCCTCTCGCTCCCGCAGCCCCAAGCCCGGAGACTGGGAGAAGTGTTCCGTCCCGCATAGCCGATTAGTGAAGCTACAGACCCAGGGATTCCTCCCTCCAGCGTATATGGTCCTGGTTCGAGCCGGGCTCGCCACCTATAATGGCGGGGAGCAAGCGGAGAGCTTTCCCAACCCCTCTAAGGGAGAGCGGGTATGCCTTGTCCCTTATTTCTTAAGGGGACTCGGATTTCCAATCCATCCATTTCTCCGAGGGCTCTTGGAGTTCTACGGCCTCCAGTTGCACAACCTCACCCCTGCCTCAATACTGCACATCGCTGGTTACGTAGCCCTTTGCGAGCTATTTTTGGGTTGCAAAGCTCATTTCGCGTTGTGGAAGAAGTTGTTCTGCCTTGTGCCCTGTTCACAGAGGGGATCAATATATCAAGTGGGCGGAGCCGAAGTATGGCACATCGCCGTGACCAGATACCTATCCGGTACCCCGAAGAAGACGTCCAAGGACTGGCCTTCGGAGTGGTTTTATATAGAGGATGTTCCTCTCCTGGATCCCATCCGGATTGGTCTTCCTGAGTTCCACAACACCCTTTTGAAGAAACGCCTAAGCTGGCACCCACGGAGCCCATAGGAGGAAGATGATAGAGACGGATTTTATCTGATGGGCCTGATAAAGTTGCTGACCAAATCAGGACTGACCATAACCGAGGTTATGGCAATATGCATTATGCGGGGGGTGCAGCCACTTCAATATCGAGGCCACCCCATGTGGCACTTCAACGGGGAAGATGATGCCACTCACTGCGGGCGCAAGGGACCGGACTCAGTAGCTGCTCTAGCAAAAATTCTATCCGATTTGTATAAGGGGGAAGAAGAGCAGTTCCTCTGCATCAAGCCACGGGATGGATTCTCCATGAACAACCCTCGAAGCTGGCTGAGCTTCCGCTCTTTTTACTTCCATCCTACCCTTGTTTTCGTGAAAAATATTTACCTTGTCGTTTCATCGCAGGAACTGCGTAAGGCAGTAGGGGAGATCAATAGCCCACCTCCACAACCGGAGGATCCTGAATGGGTCCTCAACCCCGGCCTCAAAGAGGATCCGGACATATTCGTGGAGCTGATTGATAGGATTTTCTATCAGCTAAGCTGTGATGATGCCATGGTGGCCATTATAGCCGACTACCCTGGGCTACTCCCAGCCTTGCAGGTAAATGAGACTGGAGTCCCAACCTTTCAAAAGGATTTCCTTTTATGCACTTTACCTACCATATACAAACAGTGTTTTATAGGGAAGGCCCTCGGGACGCCATGCAGAGCCCGCGGCGACTCGCCAACAAGGGGTTTCAAAGTCGGACAGGCTAAAAAGGAAGGCGGTCCGGACGGAGACGCCGGCGCAGAGGTATGATGCAACACCTCACTCCGTGGTTGTCGTTTTTAAAAACATAATAACACCCGTGTTTCCTAGAAGGAAGAACGCTCGCCGGACAATATTCGGAGAGGTCGCCAATCACGCCTCCACCAGTCGGGCTCCAGGGCCGGACACAGAGGCGGAAGCTAACACGAGGCACACGCCGGATACTCCTTCTACAGAGGATGCGGATAAGATATCCGCTACGAATTCCAAAGTGGAGAGCACCATGAATCACAGGCGTCGTCGAGCCGTACTCCGTGATGCTTGTTTCTCCCGAGAGGCGTTTGATGCATTCAACTCAGGAGATGCGTACATCCGTGCTGCTCAAAATGGTCTAGCCAGAGCCACGGACCAGTATGTAAAGGATGTACGGGTAAGAAAATTTGATGAGTATATATATTAGTAGCCCTTGAGACTTGAAACAGTTGGCACAACTGATTTAAGGATCATTAATTGTGCAGGTTCTTATAGAGAAGAATACTCGACTATCACAGGAGCTGGAGGAATGCAAGACCCAACTTCGGGCCGCCGTTGCCGCATTGAAGGAACCTGAAAAGTCCCCAACTGGTAACATTTGTTTCAAAGAATGATAGGTACCATATAGTGTGCGGCATGGCTGCAGATCTAACAATAGATATTGCAGATGACTCCGGAGAGAATCCGGAGGACCAGCATGTTGTACGACAGCTAAAGGCTGGCGAGCACATGCTGACTAAGGTCATGCGGGAGAAAAACAATCTCCAAGACGCCAACACCAAGCTGAGCATGGAACTAAAAGATGTTCGAGCCCAGCTTGCGGATTCCATGAAGGAGAATAAGCGGCTTCGACGTGGCATTTTCAGAAGTGCTTGAACGAACCCTTAAAAGAGTGCGGCGGAGAAGCCGGCTAACAGAGTTATGTCTGCGGGTATGTTGACGGGTCATCCCGCGGAGGAGTTGCCTCGGTCTACGGGTGATCTTCTACCCGAGCTCTCACAACTGCATGAACAAGTTCGGCAGGTGATGCAAGGTATTGCCCAGGCCTTGTGGCCATCCGTCTCCCTACCAGCAGGCATTGGAGAGATTGCGGAGAAGCTCAAGGGAGCACGACGGCGCTTCCGATTATGGAAGATATCGGCCTGCCATCAAGGTGCCAGGGAAGCCTGGGCAATGGTGAAGACCCGGTATACCAAGGATGACCCAAACCACATGGCCAAGGTCGGACCTGTGGGGCCCGATGGGAAAGAGATCCCTGTTAGCTTAGTGTATGGGCAAGTAGAATTGGCCACAAAGTATTCCCAATAGGATTATAGGCTAGACAGCCTGTTGGATGGTATAGAAGAGGAATTTAGTCAGTCTACATGACTATGTAATTAAAGTGACATGTATAATGTCTTCTAGCTGGATTGTAAATCATTTGTCATGGCGGACCTTTTCGCTTCAACCTCAGGACCTGATAGTCCGGAGTGTGTCCGAATACCCGCTCAGTTATATAAGAACCGGGGTATGCGTGGAAACCAGGCGTAGGCATCATTAGTGCTTGAATAGACAAGTACCCAACTAGTTATGTTATATTACACGGGTAGTAAGAAACATCTTCCAGGGAGAATAGTTTCGTTAAGGGTTCCTTTCCCTGGGTACGCATGCCCTAAAGTGCATGTCCGAACTGCGAGAGGAGACGTAGGCAAAAACATCTGGGGGCACATATGGAAAATAAATAAAAATCATATTTTGTTCACCGCCGAATATTCCCTTAAGAACGCTAGCTTTTGGCTTCACCTAGTCTAAGGTACACATCCGGCTGACCCGGTAGTAACAATCGCAGAGGTGCTCCCCTTATGCTCTAGCCGAATTAACAGGAATGTAGGGCATAAATACAAGAGCCAGACAACCCAGCTTGGCCAAAACTTAAGTCATATCGATGCATATAATGGCGAAGAAAAGGTACATGCGGAAGAATAACACATGTGCGGGGCATGAAGCCCAGATAAATAATTAAGCTTCTGTGTAAGAAGCCCCCAGGTAAAATGAGCGCGGTTAGCGCGTCAATAGTGTGCAAGCAAGGCACAAGTTGGCCCTTGAAGGCCTTGAGAAATAAAAAAAGAAAGAAAGAGAAAAAAGACAGATAATGTATATGCAAAAAATGGACAAAGGAAGGAGACAAACATAGAGTCCGGCACTAGGCGTAGAATCTTTGGAGCCTGGCTGCGTTCCATGGGTTCGGCTCAAGTCGATTGTTCGATGCATCCCGCAGACGGTACGCTCCACCGGTCAGAACTTGGTCAATAATGAAGGGACCTTCCCATTTGGGCTCAAGCTTGGTCTTTTTCTTCTCCGGCAGGCATAGAACTAGCTCGCCAATGTTATAAGTTTTGGCCCGTACTTCTTTGCTTTGGTATCTGTGAGCCTGTTGCTGATAGAATGCGGAACGGGCTTTTGCCACGTCGCGCTCCTCCTCCAGGGTGTCCACACTATCCTGCCAATCGAGCTCAGCTTCTCTTTCTTCGTACATGCGCACTCGAGGTGAGTCATGAATTATGTCGCAGGGCAGAACCGCCTCTGTGCCGTACACCATAAAGAAGGGTGTGTATCTGGTAGTATGATTCGGCGTGGTCCGCAGCCCCCAGAGTACGGAGTCGAGCTCCTCTACCCAGTGCGTGTTAGACTCCTTTAAGGACCGCACTAATCTGGGATTGATGCCACTCATGATAAGACCATTTGCTCGCTCAACTTGGCCATTAGTTTGTGGGTGATAGATAGAGGCATAATCGAGCTTAATGCCCATGTTGCTGCACTAGAGTTTTACCTCGTCGGCCGTGAAGTTCGTGTCGTTTTCAGTGATGATGCTGTGGGGGGCGCCATAACGGTGTACAACCCCGGATATGAAGTCTATTACCGGTCCGGATTCGGCCGTTTTAACAAGTCTGGCTTCTATCCGTTTGGTGAATTTATCCACCATGACCAGTAATTTTTTTTTCTTATGGGTTCCCCCTTTAAGGGGTCCAACCATGTCAAGCCCCCAGACCGTGAAGGGCCAGGTAATGGGGATTGTTTGGAGGGCGGTGGGTGGCATTTAGCTTTGGTTTGCAAAAAGCTGGCAACCGACGCAGCGTCGGACCAAGTCCTGTGCGTCTACCCAGGCCGACGGCTAATAAAAACATGTACGGAAGGCCTTGCTTACAAGGGCCCGGGCTGCGGCGTGGTGGCCGCCAAGTCCGGCGTGAATTTCTGCCAAAAGCTTCCGCCCTTCCTCTTCGGAGATGCACCTTTGAAGGACTCCGGTAGTGTTTTTTTATACAACACTCCCTCGTGAACCCTGTAGGCTTTAGATCGCCGCACTATGCAGTGTGCCTCATTTTGGTCCTCGAGAAGTTCCTGCCTAGTTAGGTAGGCCAGGAATGGTTCTGTCCACGGGGCGATGATGGCCATTATTACGTGGGCTGAAGGTGTTATTTCAGTGGCAGAGCCTCCGATTATGTTAGAGTGTTCGGTATCGGACATTTTGGCCGGGTCGGACTATTGTTACTGGTGTCCCCTTCCCATACCACGGATGGCTTAAACAACCTCTCCAAAAATATGTTGGGGGGCCGCATCGCATTTTGCGCCGATGCGGGCGAGGACATCTGCCACCTAATTGTTTTCCCGAGCCACATGGTGAAATTCGAGCCCCTCGAACCGAGCTGACATCTTTAGGACGACGTTGTGATAGGCCGCCATTTTCGGATCCTTGGCATCAAAGTCTCCATTTATTTGGGATATTGCAAGGTTCGAATCCCCACGCACCTCCAGGCGTTGAATGCCCACGGAAACTGCCATCCGAAGACCATGTAACATGGCTTCATATTCGGCTACGTTGTTGGATTCTGTATACAGTATCTGTAGTACGTATTGAACTGTATCTCCGGTTGGGGACGTCCTGACGATGCCAGCTCCCAGACCAGCTAGCATTTTGGAGCCATCGAAGTGCATGATCCAATTGGAGTATGCGTTGTACTCTTTAGGGAGTTCGGCTTCCGTCCATTCGGCGACAAAGTCGGCTAATACTTGCGATTTAATGGCTCGCTGGGGTTTGTATGTTATGTCGAACGGGAGGAGCTCAATGGCCCATTTGGCAATCCGGCCCGTGGCGTCACGGTTGTTTATAATATCATTAAGTGGCACTTCCAAGGCTACTATAATTGAACACTCTTGGAAGTAGTGTCGCAGCTTCCGGGATGCCATGAATACCGCATAGGCTATCTTTTGATAATGTGGGTACCGTGATGTGCATGGAGTGAGGACAGTGGATACATAATATACCGGCTTTTGAAGGGGGAATTTATGGCCGTCCGTTTCTCGATCGACGACGAGCACTGCGCTTACAACCTGATGAGTTGCCGCAATGTACAACGACATTGGTTCATCGATGTTTGGTGCGGCCAGGATTAGGTTGGTTGCTAGTATGGATTTTATTTCTTCCAATCCGGCTGTGGCAGCGTCCATCCACTCAAAGTGTTCAGTGCGCCAAAGGAGGCGATAAAGGGGTAATGCCTTTTCTCCTAAGCGGGAGATAAAGCGGCTTAGAGCAGCCACACATCCGGTTAATTTCTGGATTTGTGTGAGGTCCGTTGGGATAGACAACTGTGACAAAGCTCGGATTTTGGCCGGATTTGCTTCAATTCCTCTACTGGAGACAATGAAACCCAGGAGCTTTCCGGCTGGTACACCGAAAACGCATTTTTCCGGATTGAGCTTGATGTCGTATGTTCGGAGGTTGTCGAATGTGAGCCTCAAGTCGTCTAGAGTCGACGTGTTTGGTTTTGACGACCACATCATCTATGTACGCCTCTACTATTTTGCCGATCTGTTTCTCCAGACATGTCTGAATCATGCGCTGATATGTTGCGCTGGCGTTTTTGAGCCCAAAAGGCATTGTGTTGAAACAGAAGGGGTCGTATGGTGTGATAAATACCGTTGCGGCTTGGTCAGACTCCGCCATCTTGATTTGGTGGTAGCCGGAGTATGCGTCGAGGAAACATAATGAATCGTGTCCTGCGATAGCATCGATAATTTGATCGATGCGGGGGAGGTGGAAGGGATCCTTTGGGCAAGCCTTGTTGAGGTCCTTGAAATCGACACATAAGCGCCAGGATTTGTCCTTCTTTGGTACCATCACCAGGTTTGCTAGCCAGTCCGGGTGTTTTATTTCTCTAATGAATCCGGCCTCCAATAACTTGGCTAGTTCCTCTCCCATAGCTTGTCTCTTAGGTTCAGAGAAATGCTGAAGAGTCTGCTTGACCGGCTTGAATCCCTTCAGAATATTAAGACTATGCTCGGCGCGCCTGCGTGGGATTCCTGGCATGTCTGAGGGGTGCCAGGCGAATATGTCCCAATTCTCGCGCAGGAACTCTCGTAGTGCGGCATCCACGGCGGGGTTTAACTGTGCCCCGATGGAGGTTATTTTTGTAGGGTCCGTTGGGTGGACTTGGAATTTGACTATTTCATCCGCTGGTTTAAAAGAGGTGAACTTGGATCTCTTGTCAAGTATCACGTCGTCCCTGTCCACTCTGGAGCATAGCACAGTTAATTCCTCGGCCAAAAGGGCTTCCGATAATGCCTCGAGGGCCAATGCGGCTGTTTTGTTTTCGGCAGGGAGTGCTGTGTCCGGATCACTAGCGAGAGTGATGATTCCGTTGGGCCCGGGCATTTTGAGCTTCATGTACCCGTAATGGGGTATGGCTTGGAAGATCGTGAACGCCTCCCGCCCTAAAAGGGCATGGTATCCGCTACTGAACGGGGCCACTTGGAATGTAATTTCTTCGGACCTATAGTTCTCCGGCGTGTCGAATACCACATCTAGTGTGATTTTCCCAGCACAGCGTGCTTCTCGACTAGGGATGATTCCTCTGAAGGTTGTGCTGCTTTGCTCAATGCGGTTCCAGTCTATTTCCATTTTTTGAAGAGTTTCCTCATAGATGAGGTTTAATCCACTGCCGCCGTCCATGAGTACTTTGGTGAGTCAAAAGTCGTCCACAATTGGATTGAGGACCAGTGCAGCTGGTGCTCGGGCTGTTCGGAATTTGGGTTCGTCACTAGCATTGAAGGTAATAGCCATGTCACTCCATGGATTTATTGCTGCCGCGTGGCAGATTTCGGCAAGGCTGCGGAGTGTTCGCTTGCGCCTATTATTTGATGCGAAGGTTTCAAAGACTGTTAATACCGTATTGTTATCCCCAGGATGGTGCTCTGTGGCATCTGGGATGAGAAGATCCTCACCACTTTTGGCCACCTGCCGGAGTACCCAACATGCTCTAAGGTTGTGTGTTGGTATGGTATCCGATGTACTATGAATTTTGCAGGGTCCGTTGAGCCATCCCTCCAATACGGCTCCACGCCCTGTAGAGGGTTTTTGCTTCTTTGTAATTAACTCGGGTGTCTTATGATAGTGCACCCTTTTACTTCGGACTGGGTGTATATTTGGAGCGGGATTATCCCCAAATTTTTCTTTGGTTTTCCAGGCGCTTTCCATCGCACAGTACTTTCATACTGTGGACTCCAAGTTAACGAAGCGTGATATGTCACAGCGACTTATGGCGTTAAGGATTCCCTTGTCCGTGCAATTATTGCGGAAAAATGAGACTGGGTCTTCCTCGCGACAGTCCTTAACCTTGTTCATCACAAGGAGGAACCTGGCCCAATAATGATGTACTGTTTACTGGGGCACTTACCTGATGTGGGAAAGATCGTTTATGTTTGGGTGGGTGGGTGGATTTGAGTCTGAACCCTTACCCGATCTGAGACCCAGGGGCCGAGGAGTTTCCAATCTTGGAAGTTCGGGTTCCGAGATGTTGCCCGATAAGTCTAGCCTGTCGCCTGACTCTAGGTTCAGGGCTTGGGTGATGTCCTCCCGTAAACGGGTATCTAGCTTGGAGAGCTCAGAAATCCGGACATAGTTAGTCCTCAAGATAGAGGAAGCATCGCCGCATTGTTCCTCCACCACCGCAATATGATGGGTGACCGGTGGAGAGTTAATCTCCCTTTGATCGGGTTTAAGCCCAATCCGATCATAGTCCATAGCGACTCCCAACGCGGCAATGCGATCCAAGAGCTCGTTTAGGGATGAGAGCTCCATTGGATCCATCTGCTCAGCAAATTCTGAGCCGACATGGAGGTTGTTTTCGATGACCCGAGAAGTCATCGTCGGTGCAGCAGCCGAACGGGCGGTCCTGATGAAACTGCCTAGCCAGAGAGTTTGGCCGACAGCCAGGGCTCCCCTGGCGGTAATGTTTTTTTAACAAGGAGACAAGGCATCCTTCCTTACGGTGACGGCATAGTGGAACTCTCAACGAAAGCACCAATGTCGGTGTCAAAATCGGCGGATCTCGGGTAGGGGGTCCCGAACTGTGCGTCTAGGCGGATGGTAACAGGAGACGTGGGACACGATGTTTCTACCCAGGTTCGGGCCCTCTCGATGGAGGTAAAACCCTACTCCTGCTTGATTGATCTTGATGATATGAGTATTACAAGAGTTGATCTACCACGAGATCGAAGAGGCTAAACCCTAGAAGCTAGCCTATGGTATGATTGTGTGTTGTTGGTCCTACGGACTACCCTCCAGTTTATATAGACACCAGAGGGGGTTAGGGTTACATAGAGTCGGTTACAAGGAAGGAGATCTACATATCCGTACTGCCAAGCTTGCCTTCCACGCCAAGGAGAGTCCCATCCGGACACGGGACGAAGTCTTCAATCTTGTATCTTCATAGTCCAACAGTCCGGCCAAAGGATATAGTCCGGCTGTCCGGATACCCCCTAATCCAGGACTCCCTCACTCCACCTGACATCTGGGACCCACTGTAAGGACCTCTGTTTTTCGCGAAAAAATGTTCCTCCCGCTGACAGCTCAGACCCACCAGCTATATCTTCGGATGCAAGGAAGTGTCTCCTTATTACGCACAAAAAATGAATACCCCCCCTGCTAGCTGGGACCCAACATAATGGAAGGCTGACTTGTGTGCAACTAAGTTGACAGGGACGGAGGGCTTTGTCAACTTAGTCAATATGAATGATTCTAGCTCCAGTGACTGTATGATGTCCATACAACGGCCGTAGTGCTTCTTCAACCTCTGGTTTTCTTGCTCCAGCTGCCCAAAGCAGCGCCGGTTGTGCCGTGTGTGAAGGAAATATGCCCTACAGGCAATAATAAAGTTGTTATTTATATTTCCTTATATCATGATAAATGTTTATTACTCGTTCTAGAATTGTATTAACCGGAAACTTAGTACATGTGTGAATACATAGACAAACAAAGTGTCCCTAGTATGCCTCTACTTGACTATCTCGTTAATCAAAGATGGTTAAGTTTCCTAACCATGAACATGTGTTGTCATTTGATGAATGGGATCACATCATTAGAGAATGATGTGATGGACAAGACCCATCCGTTAGCTTAGCACTATGATCGTTTAGTTTACTGATATTGCTTTCATCATGACTTATACATGTTCCTCTGACTATGAGATTATGCAATTCCCGAATGCTGGAGGAACACCTTGTGTGCTATCAAACGTCACAACATAACTGGGTGATTATAAAGATGCTCTACAGGTGTCTCTGATGGTGTTTGTTGAATTGGCATAGATCGAGATTAGGATTTGTCACTCCGTGTATCGGAGAGGTATCTCTGGGCCCTCTCGGTGATGCACATCACTATAAGCCTTGCAAGCAATGTGACTAATGAGTTAGTTATGGGATGTTGCATTACTGAATGAGTAAAGATACTTGCCGGTAACGAGATTGAACTAGGTATGAGGATACCGACGATCGAATCTCGGGCAAGTAACATACCGATGACAAAGGGAACAATGTATATCGTTATGCGGTTTGACCGATAAAGATCTTTGTAGAATATGTGGGATCCAATATGAACATCCAAGTTCCGCTATTGGTTACTGACCGGAGACGTGTCTAGGTCATGTCTACATAGTTCTCGAACCCGTAGGGTCCGCACGCTTAATGTTCGATGACGATCGGTATTATGAGTTTATGTGTTTTGATGTACCAAAGGTAGCTCGGAGTCCCGGATATGATCACGGACATGACGAGGAGTCTCAAAATGGTCGAGAAATAAAGATTAATATATTGGACGGCTATATTCGGACACCGGAAGTGTTCTGGGTGATTTCGGAGAAAACGGGATTGTCGGAGGGTTACCGAACCCCCCCCCCCCGGGGAACTAGTGGGCCTAGATGGGCCTTAGTGGA
>NC_041384.1:559174104-559208003 GCF_002162155.2 Triticum dicoccoides | reverse complement strand
CTGCCAGGGCAGGCCGCGTGCCCCCTCCCCCTTGGGTCTGAATTGGACTAGGAGCGAGGGTGGTGCGCCCCCTTTCCTTCCTCTTTCCAACTCCTTCCTCCCCCCTCCTAGTAGGACTAAGAAAGAAGGAATCCTACTCCTACTAGGAGGAGGATTCCTCCCCTCCTTGGCGCGCCCTAGGGCCGGCCAGCCTCCCCCGTTGCTCCTTTATATATGGGGGCCGGGGTGATACGTCTCCAACGTATCTATACTTTTTGATTGCTCCATGCTATATTATCTACTCTTTTAGACATTATTGGGCTTTATTATCCACTTTTATATTATTTTTGGGGACTAACCTATTAACCGGAGGCCCAGCCCAGAATTGCTGTTTTTTGCCTGTTTTAGGGTTTTGAAGAAAAGGAATATCAAACGGAGTCCAAACGGAATGAAGCCTTCGGAAATGTGATTTTCTCATCAGACAAGATCCAGGAGACTTGGACCCTCCGTCAAGAAAGCCACGAGGTGGTCACAAGGGTGGAGGGCACCCCCCCTAGGGCGCGCCCCCTGCCTTGTGGGCCCCTCAAAGCTCCACCAACGTACTTCTTCCTCCTATATATATCCACGTACCTCCAAACGATTGGGGACGGAGCCAAAAACCTAATTCCACCGCCGTAACTTTCTGTATCCACGAGATCCCATCTTGGGGCTTGTTCCGAAGCTCCGTCGAAGGGGGCATCGATCACGGAGGGCTTCTACATCATCATCCAAGCCCCTCCGATGAAGTGTGAGTAGTTTACTTCAGACCTACGAGTCCATAGCTAGTAGCTAGATGGCTTCTTCTCTCTTTTTGGATCTCAATACAATGTTCTCCCCCTCTCTTGTGGAGATCTATTTGATGTAATCTTCTTTTTGCGGTGTGTTTGTTGAGACCGATGAATTGTGGGTTTATGATCAAGTCTATCTACGAATAATATTTGAATCTTCTCTGAATTCTTTTATGTATGATTGGTTATCTTTGCAAGTCTCTTCGAATTATCAGTTTGGTTTGGCCTACTAGATTGGTTTTTCTTGCCATGGGAGAAGTGCTTAGCTTTGGGTTCAATCTTGCTGTGTCCTTTCCCAGTGACAGAAGGGGCAGCAAGGCACGTATTGTATTGTTGCCATCGAGGATAACAAGATGGAGTTTTTATCATATTGCATGGAACTATCCCTCTACATCATGTAATCTTGCTTAAGGCGTTACTCTGTTTTTAACTTAATACTCTAGATGCATGCCGAATAGCGGTCGATGAGTGGAGTAATAGTAGTAGATGCAGAGTTGTTTCGGTCTAGTTGTCTCGGACGTGATGCCTGTATACATGATCATACCTAGATATTCTCATAACTATGCTCAATTCTGTCAATTGCTCAACAGTAATTTGTTCACCCACCGTAGAATACTTATGCTCTTGAGAGAAGCCACTAGTGAAACCTATGGCCCCCGGGTCTCTTTCTCATCATATCAATCTCCATCACTTTATTATTGCTTTGCTTTTACTTTGCTTTCACTTTTTACATTGCATCTCTATACCAAAAATACCAAAAAAATATTAGTTATCATCTCTATTAGATCTCACTTTCGTAAGTGACCATGAAGGGATTGACAACCCCTAAGCGTGTTGGTTGCGTTGAGCTATTGTTTTTGTGTAGGTACGAGGTACTCGAGCGTAGCCTCCTACTGGATTGATACCTTGGTTCTCAAAAACTAAGGGAAATACTTACACTACTTTGCTGCATCATCCCTTCCTCTTCGGGGAAATCCAATGCAGTGCTCAAGAGGTAGCAAGAAGAATTTATGGTGCCGTTGCCGGGGAGTCTGCGCAAAAGTCAACATACCAAGTACCCATCACAATCCCTATTTCCCGCATTACACTATTTGCCATTTGCCTCTCGTTTTCCTCTCCCCCACTTCACCCTTGCCGTTTTATTCGCCCTCTCTCTCTCTATCTTCCCTCTCTTCCTCTGTTTGCCTTTTTGTTTGCCCGTGTGTTGGATTGCTTGTTTATCACGATGGCTCTACCTAGATTTGGTGATCTTCACCTTAAAAGGTTAGAGGAGATCGAAAACAACGTCAGGAAGTTTATGGTTTTGCAATTTGATCATAATAATTTCTTTAGAAATGAGCTTAAGGAACAAAAAAGTTTCATGAATTATATGAATAAAGAGCTCGATGATATGTCTAAAGAATTTGATGGTATAAGATCCCAAATTGCCCATCTTGAAAAATTAACTGCTGAAATTTCGGATATGCAAGCTACCTTAGTCAATAAGATGGCCGCTAAACCGGATTCCTATGAAAATAATAATGAAGATCTAAAAGTTATTGATGTGTCCCCTATTAAATCTTTGTTTTGCAATATGAATCTTGATAATGATGGGACTGAATATGATCCACCTTTAACTAGAAGGCATTCTAAGAATTCGGATTTTGTTGATCTTGATGCTAAATTTGATAAAAGTGGGATTGAAGAAATTAAAACCCTAGATGTTGCTAAATCCACTATTATGGATTTCAAGGAATTTAACTATGAAAATTGCTCCTTGATTGATTGCATTTCCTTGTTGTAATCCGTGCTAAAGTCTCCTCACGCTTATAGTCAAAATAAAGCGTTCACTAAACATATCGTTGATGCCTTGATGCAATCTTATGAAGAAAAACTTGAATTGAAATTTTTGTCCCTAGAAAACTTTATGATGAGTGGGAACCTACTATTAAAATTAAAATGAAAAATTATGAGTTTTATGCTTTGTGTGATTTGGGTGCTAGTGTCTCTACTATTCCCAAAACTTTGTGTGATTTGCTAGATTTTCGTGATTTTGATGATTGCTCTCTAAACTTACATCTTGTGGATTCCACTATTAAGAAACCTATGGGAAGAATTAATGATGTTCTTATTGTTGCTAATAGGAATTATGTGCCCGTAGATTTTATCGTTCTTGATATAGATTGCAATCCTTCTTGCCCTATTATTCTTGGTAGACCTTTCCTTAGAACGGTTGGTGCAATTATTGATATGAAGGAAGGGAATATTACATTTCAATTTCCATTAAAAAAGGTCATGGAACACTTCCCTAGAAAGAAAATAAAATTACCATATGAATCTATCATGAGATCCACTTATGGATTGCCTACCAAAGATGGCAATACCTAGATCTATTCTTGCTTGTTATGCCTAGCTAGGGGCGTTAAACGATAGCGCTTGTTGGGAGGCAACCCAATTTTATTTTTATTCCTTGATTTTTGCTCCTGTTTAGTAATAAATAAATTATTTATCCTCTGTTTTGGTTGTGTTTTTTGTGTTTAATTAGTGTTTGTGCCAAGTAGAACCGTTGGGAAGACTTGGGGAAAGTCTTGTTGAACCTGCTGTAAAAAACAGAAACTTTAGCGCTCACGAGTACTGCTGTCATTTTTATTTGGGAAGTGATATTTAGTTAATTATTTTTGCAGATGATTAATAGATAAATTCCACACGTCCAGAAATTTATTTTAGAATTTTTGGGGTTCCAGATCTTGCACTAGCTGCAGATTACTACAGACTGTTCTGTTTTTGACAGATTCTGTTTTTCGTGTGTTGTTCGCTTATTTTGATGAATCTATGGCTTTTAAAATAGTTTATAATCCATAGAGAAGTTGGAATACAGTAGGTATAACACCAATATAAATAAATAATGAGTTAATTACAGTACCTTGAAGTGGTCTTTTGTTTTCTTTCGCTAACGGAGCTCACGAGATTTTCTACTTTAAGTTTTGTGTTGTGAAGTTTTCAAGTTTTGGGTAAAGATTTGGTGGATTATGGAACAAGAAGTGGTAAGAGCCTAAGCTTGGGGATTCCCATGGCATCCCCAAGATAATCTAAGGACACCAAAAAGCCAAAGCTTGGGGATGCCCCGGAAGGCATCGCCTCTTTCGTCTACTTCTATCAGTAACTTTACTTGGAGCTATATTTTTATTCACCACATGATATGTGTTTTGCTTGGAGCGTCTTTTATGATTTGAGTCTTTTCTTGTTAGTATACCACAATAATCCTTGCTGTACACACCTTTTGGGAGAGCCATACATGATTTGGAATTTGATAGAATACTCTATGTGCTTCACTTATATCTTTTGAGCTTTATAGTTTTGCTCTAGTACTTCACTTATATCTTTTAGATCATGGTGGTGGATTTGTTCTATAGAAACTATTGATATCTCATGCTTCACTTAGATTATTTTGAGAGTCTTAATAGCATGGTAATTTGCTTAATATCCTAATATGCTTGGTATGCAAGATTAATAATAAAACTTTCGTATGAGTGTATTGAATACTAAGAAAAGTTTGATGCTTGATGATTGTTTTGAGATATGGAGGTAATAATATCAAAGTCATGCTAGTTGAGTAGTTGTGAAATTGAGAAATACTTGTGTTGAAGTTTGCAAGTCCCGTAGCATGCACGTATGGTAAACGTTATGCAACAAATTTGAAGCATGAGGTGTTATTTGATTGTCTTCCTTATGACTGGCGGTTGGGGACGAGCGATGGTCTTTTCCTACCAATCTATCCCCCTAGGAGCATGCGCGTAGTGCCGAGGTTTTTGATGACTTGTAGATTTTTGCAATAAGTATGTGAGTTCTTTATGACTAATGTTGAGTCCATGGATTATACGCACTCTCACCCTTCCATCCTTGCTAGCCTCTTCGGTACCGTGCATTGCCCTTTCTCACATTGAGAGTTGGCGCAAACTTCGCCGGTGCATCCAAACCCCATGATATGATACGCTCTTTCACACATAAACCTCCTTATATCTTCCTCAAAACAGCCACCATACCTACCTATTATGGCATTTCCATAGCCATTCCGAGATATATTGCCATGCAACTTTCCATCATTCCGTTTATCATGACACATTCATCATTGTCATATTGCTTAGCATGATCATGTAGTTGACATTGTATTTGTGGCAAAGCCAACGTTCATAATTCTTTCATACATGTCACTCTTGGTTCATTGCATATCCCGGTACACCGCCGGAGGCATTCATATAGAGTCATCTTTGTTCTAGTATCGAGTTGTAATCATTGAGTTGTAAATAAATAGAAGTGTGATGATCATCATTATTAGAGCATTGTCCCAAGTGAGGTATAAAAAAAATAAAGGCCATAAAAAAAGAGAATGCCCCCCAAAAAACGAAAGGCCATAAAAAGGAGAAGGCCCAAAAAATTGAGAGAAAAAGAGAGAAGGGACAATGTTACTATCCTTTTACCACACTTGTGCTTCAAAGTAGCACCATGATCTTCATAGTAGAGAATCTCTCATATTATCACTTTTATATACTAGCGGGAATTTTTCATTATAGAACTTGGCTTGTATATTCCAACAATGGGCCTCCTCAAGTGCCCTAGGTCTTCATGAGCAAGCAAGTTGGATGCACACCCACTAGTTTCTTTTGTTGAGCTTTCATACATTCATAGCTCTAGTGCATCCGTTGCATGGCAATCCCTACTCCTTGCATTAACATCAATCGGTGGGCATCTCCATAGCCCATTGATTAGCCTCGTTGATGTGAGACTTTCTCCTTTTTTGTCTTCTCCACATAACCCCCCTCATTATATTCTATTCCACCCATAGTGCTATGTCCATGGCTCGCGCTCATATATTGCGTGAAAGTTTATAGGTTTGAGATTAGTAAAGTATGAAACAATTGATTGGCTTGTCATCGGGGTTGTGCATGATGAGAGCATTCTTGTGTGACGAAAATGAAACATGACTAAACTATATGATTTTGTGGGGATGAACTTTCTTTGGCCATGTTATTTTGAGAAGGCATAATTGCTTAGTTAGTATGCTTGAAGTATTATCATTTTTATGTAAATATGAACTTTTTTCTTGAATCTTTTGGATTTGAATATTCATACCACAATTAAGAAGAATTACATTAAAATTATGCCAATTAGCACTCTGCATCAAAAATTCTGTTTTTATCATTTACCTACTCGAGGACGAGCAGGACTTAAGCTTGGGATGCTTGATACGTCTCCAACGTATCTATAATTTTTGATTGCTCCATGCTATATTATCCACTATCTTAGACATTATTTGGCTTTATTATCCACTTTTATATTATTTTTGGGACTAACCTATTTACCGGAGGCCCAGCCCAGAATTGTTGTTTTTGCCTGTTTTAGGGTTTCGAAGAAAAGGAATATCAAACGGAGTCCAAACGGAATGAAACCTTCGGAAACGTGATTTTCTCATCAGATAAGATCCAGGAGACTTGGACCCTCCATCAAGAAAGCCACGAGGTGTTCACGAGGGTGGAGGGCGCCCCCCCCTAGGGAGCCCCCTACCTCATGGGCCCCTCGAAGCTCCACCAACGTACTTCTTCCTCCTATATATATCCACGTAACCTCAAACGATCGGGGACGGAGCCAAAAACCTAATTCCACCGCCGCAACTTTCTGTATCCACGAGATCCCATCTTGGGGCCTGTTCCGGAGCTCTGCCGGAGGGGGCATCGATCACAGAGGTTTCTACATCATCATCCAAGCCCCTCCGATGAAGTGTGAGTAGTTTACTTCAGACCTACGGGTCCATAGCTAGTAGCTAGATGGCTTCTTCTCTCTTTTTGGATCTCAATACAATGTGCTCCCCCTCTCTTGTGGAGATCTATTTGATGTAATCTTCTTTTTGCGGTGTGTTTGTTGAGACCGATGAATTGTGGGTTTATGATCAAGTCTATCTATGAATAATATTTGAATCTTCTCTGAATTCTTTTATGTATGATTGGTTATCTTTGCAAGTCTCTTCGAATTATCAGTTTGGTTTGGCCTACTAGATTGGTTTTTCTTGCCATGGGAGAAGTGCTTAGCTTTGGGTTCAATCTTGCTGTGTCCTTTCCCAGTGACAGAAGGGGCAGCAAGGCACGTATTGTATTGTTGCCATCGAGGATAACAAGATGGAGTTTTTATCATATTGCATGGAACTATCCCTCTACATCATGTCATCTTGCTTAAGGCGTTACTCTGTTTTTAACTTAATACTCTAGATGCATGCCAGATAGTGGTCGACGAGTGGAGTAATAGTAGTAGATGCAGAATCATTTCGGTCTACTTGTCTCGGACGTGATGCCTATATACATCATCATACCTAGATATTCTCATAACTATGCTCAATTCTGTCAATTGCTCAACAGTAATTTGTTCACCCACCGTAGAATACTTATGCTCTTGAGAGAAGCCACTAGTGAAACCTATGGCCCCCGGGTCTCTTTCTCATCATATCAATCTCCATCACTTTATTATTGTTTGCTTTTACCTTGCTTTTACTTTTTATTTTGCATCTCTATACCAAAAATACCAAAAAAATTAGTTATCATCTCGATCAGATCTCACTTTCGTAAGTGACCGTGAAGGGATTGACAACCCCTAAGCGCGTTGGTTGCGTTGAGATATTGTTTTTGTGTAGATACGAGGGACTCGAGCGTAGCCTCCTACTGGATTGATACCTTGGTTCTCAAAAACTGAGGGAAATACTTATGCTACTTTGCTGCATCATCCCTTCCTCTTCGGGGAAATCCAAGGCAGTGGTCAAGAGGTAGCAAGGGGCACCCTAGAACACACAACAGACAACTGTCTTAGCCGTGTGCGGTGCCCCCCTCCACCATAATCCACCTCGGTCATATCATCGTAGTTCTTAGGCGAAGCCCTATGCCAGTAACTTCATCATCATTGTCATCACGCTGTCGTTCTGACGAAGCTGTCCCTCGACACTCAGCTGGATCATGAGTTCGTGGGACGTTACCAAGCTGAACATGTGCAGATCGCCGAGGTGTCGTACTTTCGGTGCTAGGATCGGTCGGATCATGAAGACGTACGACTACATCAACCTCGTTGTCATAACGCTTCCACTTACAGTCTATGAGGGTATGTAGACAACACTCTTCCCATCTCATTGCTATGCATCACCATGATAGATCTTGCGTGTGAGTAGGATTTTTTTTGAAATTACTGCGTTCCCCAACAGTGGCATCCGAGCCAGGTTTATGCGTAGATGTTATTTGCACGAGTACAACACAAAGGAGTTGTGGGCGTGGGTATATACTTATTGCTTGCCGTCACTAGTTGATTCTTGATTCAGCGGTATTGTTAGATGAAGCGGCTCAGACAGACATTATGCGTACGGTTACGTGAGACTGGTTCTACCAACGTGCTTCGCACACATGTGGCTAGTGGGTGTCAGTTTCTCCAACTTTAGTTGAATCAGATTCAATGAACAGGGTTCTTTCTGAAGATCAAAAAACAATCACTATAGCGCGTTATGGTTTGATGCGTAGGGCATGTTGAGATGTGATATGGTGAAGACATGATGAGATATAAATTGTTGTATGAGATGATCATGTTTTATTGAAGTTATCGGCAACTAGCAGGAGCCTTATGGTTGTCTCATTATTGCATAAGATGCAAGAGCCATGTAATTGCTTTACTTTATCGCTATGCGATAGCAATAGTTGCAAAAGCAATAGTTGGCGAGACGACCATGTGACGACACATTGATAAAGATCAAGATGATGGAGATCATGGTGTCATGCCGGTGACGATGGAGATCATGACAGTACTTTGGAGATGGAGATCAAATGCACAAAATGATGATGGTCGTATCATGTCACATATTTTGATTACGATGATGTTTATCTTTTATGATTCTTATTTTGCTTATTACGGCGGTAGCATTATAAGATGATCTCTTGCTAAATTTCAAGGTATAAGTGTTCTCCCTGAGTATGCACCACCGCTACAGTTTGTCGTGCCGAGACACCACGTGATGATCGGGTGTGATAAGCTCCAAGTTCACATAAAATGAGTGCAAGCCAGTTTTACACAGGCGGAATACTCGGGTTAAACTTGATGAGCCTAGCATATGCAGATATGGCCTCGAAACACTGAGACCGAAATGTCGAGCGTGAATCATATAGTAGATATGATCAACATAGCGATGTTCACCATTGAAAACTACTCCATCTCATGTGATGATCGGGCATGGTTTAGTTGATATGGATCACGTGATCACTTAGATGATTAGAGGGATGTCTATCTAAGTGGGAGTTCTTAAGTAATATGATTAATTGAACTTAAATTTATCATGAACATAATCCTGATAGTATTTGCATATCTTTGTTGTAGATCAATTGCTCGCATATAGCTTCCCCATTTTATTTTTGATATGTTCCTAGAGAAAAACTATGTTGAAAGATGATAGTAACAATGATGCGGTCTGGGTCCGTGATCTGAGGATTATCCTCATTGCTGCATAGAAGAATTATGTCCTGGATGCACCGCTAGGTGACGGACCTATTGCAGGAGCAGATGCAGATGTTATGAACGTTTGGCAAGCTCGGTATGATAATTACTTGATAGTTTAGTGTGCCATGCTTTGCGGCCTAGAACCGGGACTTCAAAAACGTTTTGAACGCCACGTAGCATATAAGATGTTCTAAGAGCTGAAATTGGAATTTCAGACTCATGCCCGAGTCAAGAGGTATGAGACCTCTGACAAGTACTTTGCCTACAAGATGGAGGAGAATAGCTCAACCGGTGAGCATGTACTCTAGTTGTCTGAGTACTACAATCACTTGAATCAATTGGGAGTTAATCTTCCAGATAAAATAGTGATTTAAAGAGTTCTCTAGTCACTATCGCCAAGTTACTGGAACTTCGTGATGAACTATAATATGCAAGGGATGACGAAAACGATTCCCGAGCTCTTCGTGATGCTGAAATCGATGAAGGTAGAAATCAAGAAAAGCATCAAATGTTGATGTTCGACAAGACCACTAGTTTCAAGTAAAAGGGCAAGGGAAAGATAGGGAACTTCAAGAAGAATGGCAAGCAAGTTGCCAGTCCCATGAAGAAGCCCAAATCTAGACCCAAGCCTGGAACTAAGTGCTTCTACTACAAAGGAAATGGTCACTGGAAGTGGAACTGCCCTAGATACTTGGCAGATAAGAAGGATGGCAAAGTGAACAAAAGTATATTTTATATACATGTTATTGATGTGTACCTTACTAGTGTTTATAGAAACTCCTCAGTATTTGATACTGGTTTAGTTGCTAAAGAGTAGTAACTCGAAATGGGAGTTGCAAAATAAACAGAGACTAGTTAACGCCGAGGTGATGATGTGAGTTGGAAGTGATTCCAAGGTTGATAAGATCACCATCGCACACTCCCTTTACCTTTGGGATTAGTGTTGAACCTAAAAATAAATGTTATTTGGTGACTGCGTTGAGCATAAATATGATTGGATCATGTTTATTGCAATATGGTTATTCATTTAAGTCAAAGAATAATTGTTGTTATATTTATATGAATAAAACCTTCTATGGTCATAGACTCAATATAAATGGTTTATTGAATCTGATCGTAGTGATACACATATTCATAATATTTATTCCAAAAGATGCAAAGTTGATAATGATAGTGCAACATACTTGTGGCACTACCGTTTAGGTCATATTGGTGTAAAGCACATGAAGAAACTCCATGTGGATGGACTTTTGGAATCACTGCATTACGAATCATTTGATGCTTGCGAACCATGCCTCATGGGAAAGATGACTAAGACTCCGTTCTCTGGAACAATAGAGCGAGCCACTGACTTATTGAAATAATACATACCGATGTATGCGGTCTGGTGAGTGTTGAGGCTCATGGCAGGTATCGTTATTTTCTGACCTTCACAGATGATTTGAGCATATGTGAGTATATATACTTAATGAAACACAAGTCTGAAACGTTTGAAAAGTTCAAAGAATTTCAGAGTGAAGTGGAGAATCATCGTAACAAGAAAATAAAGTTTCTACGATCTGATCGCGGAGGTAAAATATTTGAATTACGAGTTTGGCCTTCAGTTGAAACAATGTTGAATAGTTTCGCAACTCACGGCACCTAGAACACCACAGCGTAATGGTGTGTCTGAATGTCATAACTATACTTTATTAGATATGGTGCGATCTATGATGTCTCCTACCGATTTACCAATATCATTTTGGGGTTATGCATTAGAGACAGCTGCATTCACATTAAATAAGGCATCGTCTAAAAATCCATTGAGATGACACCGTATGAACGGTGGTTTAGCAAGAAACCTAAGATATCATTTCTTAAAGTTTGGGGTTGCGATGCATATGTGAAAAAGTTTCAGTCTGATAAGCTCAAACCCAAATCGAAGAAGTGCGTCTTCATAGGATACCCAAAAGAAATTGTTGGGAACACCTTCTATCACAGATCCGAAGGCAAGATCTTTGTTGCTAAAAATGGATCCTTTCTAGAGAAGGAGTTTCTCTCGAAAGAAATGAGTGGGAGGAAAGTAGAACTTGATGAGGTAATTGTAGCTTCTCCCAAATTGGAAAGTAGTTCATCACAGAAATCAGTTCTAGTGATGCCTACACCAATTAGTGAGGAAGTTAATGATGATGATCATGAAACTTCAGATCAAGTTACTACCAAACCTCGTAGGTCAACCAGAGTATGTTCCACACCAGAGTGGTACAGTAATCCTGTTCTGGAAGTCATGTTACTAGACCATGACGAACATACGAACTATGAGGAAGCGATGATGAGCCCAGATTCCGTGAAATGGCTTAAGGCCATGAAAACTGAGATGGGGTCCATGTATGAGAACAAAGTATGGACTTTGGTTGACTTGCCCGATGATCGGTGAGCCATTCCGAATAAATGGATCTTCAAGAGGAAGACGGACATTGATAGTAGTGTTACTATCTACAAAGCTCAAATTTTCACAAAAGGTTTTCGACAAGTTCAAGCTATTGACTACGATGAGATTTTCTCACTTGTATCGATGCTTAAAAGTCTATCCGAATCATGTTAGCAGTTGCCGTATTTTATGAAATCTGGCAAATGGATATCAAAACTACATTCCTTAATGGATTTATTAAAGAAGAGTTGTATATGATGCAACCAGAAGGTTTTGTCAATCCTAAAGATGCTGACAAAGTGTGCAAGCTCCAGCGATCCATCTATGGACTGGTGCAAGCATCTCGGAGTTGGAATATATGCTTTGATGAGTCGATCAAAGCATATAGTTTTATACAGACTTGCGGTGAAGCCTGTATTTAAAAGAAAGTGAGTGGGAGCACTACAGCCTTTCTGATAAGTATATGTGAGTGACATATTGTTGATCGGAAATGATGTAGAATTTTTTGGAAAGCATAAAGAAGTGTTTGAAAGGAGTTTTTCAAAGAAAGACCTCGGTGAAGCTGCTTACACACTGAGCATCAAGATCTATAGAGATAGATCAAGACGCTTCATAAGATTTTTCAATGAGTACATAGCTTGACAAGATTTTGAAGTAGTTCAAAATGGAACAGTCAAAGGAGTTCTTGCCTATGTTGCAAGGTGTGAAGTTGAGTAAAGACTCAAAACCCAACCACGGCAGAAAATAGAAAGAGAATGAAAAGTCATTCCCTATGCCTCAGTCATAGGTTCTATAAAGTATGTTATGTTGTGTACCAGTCCTATTGTATACCTTTGCATGATTTTGGCAAGGGAGTACAATAGTGATCTAGCAGTAGATCACCGGACAGTGATCAAAATTATCCTTAGAGGACTAAGGAAAGATTTCTCGATTATGGAAGTGATAAAAGAGTTCGTCGTAAAGAGTTATGTTGATGCAAGCTTTTTACACTGATCTAGATGACTCTAAGGCTCGATATAGATGCATATTGAAAGTGGGAGCAATTAGCTAGAGTAGCTCCATGCAGAGCATTGTAGACATAGAAAATTTGTAAAATACATATGGCTCTGGATGTGACAGACCCATTGACTCAACTTCTCTCACAAGCAAAACATGATCACACCTTAGTACTCTTTGGGTGTTAATCACATGGTGATGTGAACTAGATTATTGACTCTAGTAAACCCTTTGGGTGTTGGTCACATGGTGATGTGAACTATTGGTGTTAAATCACATGGCGATGTGAACTAGATTATTGACGATAGTGCCAGTGGGAGACTGAAGGAAATATGCCCTAGAGGCAATAATAAAGTTGTTATTTATATTTCCTTATATCATGATAAATGTTTATTATTCATGCTAGAATTGTATTAACTGGAAACTTAGTACATGTGTGAATACATAGACAAACAGAGTGTCCCTAGTATGCCTCTACTTGACAAGCTCGCTAATCAAAGATGGTCAAGTTTCCTAACCATGGACATGTGTTGTCATTTGATGAACGGGATCACATCATTAGAGAATGATGTGATGGACAAGACCCATCCGTTAGCTTGGCACTATGATCGTTTAGTTTATTGCTATTGCTTTCATCATGACTTATACATGTTCCTCTGACTATGAGATTATGTAACTCCTGAATATCGGAGGAACACCTTGTGTGCTATCAAACGTCACAACCTAACTGGGTGATTATAAAGATGCTCTACAGGTGTCTCCAATGGTGTTTGTTGAGTTGGCATAAATCGAGATTAGGATTTGTCACTCCGTGTATCGGAGAGGTATCTCTGGGCCCTCTCGGTAATGTACATCACTATAAGCCTTGCAAGCAATGTGACTAATGAGTTAGTTACGGGATGTTGCATTACGGAACGAGTAAAGAGACTTTCCGGTAACGAGATTGAACTAGGTATGAGGATACCGACGTTCTAATCTCGGGCAAGTAACATACCGATGAGAAAGGGAACAACGTATATTGTTATGCAGTTTGACCGATAAAGATCTTCGTAGAATATGTGGGAGCCAATATGAACATCCAGGTTCCGCTATTTGTTATTGTTGGGGATATGATTACTGGAGGTAAACTGGCTAGGAATGGCCGGGTTAGCTCCATGAAGATAGAAGCCCATGAAGACATGAGGATGGTGGCGCTTTACGAAGGCCCAAGGCCCAAAGGCGGGTTAAAGCCTGTAGATGTAAACCGACTCTGTCATGTAACTTGTATTGTAAGTTAGAGGAATAGAGACCGAGCTAGACACGTTTATGACCCGGCCTCAGGACTCTGTAAATCGGCGGGCGTCAACCTATGTATATAAAGGGATGACCTGGCCGCGGTTTACGGACGACAGACAACAACTCAAGAGCCAGGCAAAGCGGATTCGCTCCCTGGTCATCAAAACCCTAGCAATACCAATCACAACTAGACGTAGGCTTTTACCTTCATCGAAGGGGCTGAACTAGTATAAAATCCCTCGTGTCCCTTATCCGGTTTAACCCCTTTAAGCTAACCCATAGCAATGGCTCCACGGCTAAGTCCTTTCTCGAGGACATCTGTCGTGACAAACCCATGACAGTTGGCGCCCACCGTGGGGCTATCACACGATGGTTTCGAGTTCTTGAAGGGCAGCTTTGATGGACTCAAGGGATACGCTGTGGGTCGGATGACGAAGAGTCATCGCGGCAAGCTCTACATCGACGACGCAGGATGGGGTCCCGAGGCCGGTTCAATCGAATACGGGTACCGGGTCCCCTTTGGTGGGATTCACGTCTTCATCGTCAAGATCGGCGAGCCGGCCCTGAGTCGGACACCTGCACCGACATCATCGAGACGGCTCAGCGTGCAAGCCGTTCCCTGGTTCAGCCCGCATCAAGGCATGTTTTCATAGGTGTCATCCATTGGGCGGAATATGAGGACGGATCAGCGTCTGATGGCGAAACCGTTGTCTGCTCTGATGACGAGTCTTCAATCGGAGAGACCGAATCGCTGTATCAGTTGCAGGATGGCCAGATTAGTGGAGGTTCCGATGGCAACTGTATTCCGAACCCCGTCGATCTGCCAAACCGGGTCGCTATCTTCATGGCCGATACACAACCAGCGCATCACTCATCCACCGTCGCGGCAGTGCTTTCCGGTTCAGCAACAACATTGCCAGCGGGAGCAGGGGCTCAGCGCTGCCTCCCGCTCAAGTTTTGTCTGATTTATTCAACGCTTTGGCAGCATTGATGGCCTCGGAGGTGGACGCAGCAGCCCGAGACCATTACAATGCGGAGATTGCAAAAGTGAAAGATCAGATAACTCAGGCTAAAGCGGACCTGCCAGCAGAGAATGCTAGGATGGCTACAGAACGGGCCGAGTTGGAAGCTCAGGCCTACCAGCTTAGGTTGGACCAGAATGCCTCAGAGGAGGTCATGAGAAGAAGATACCGGTCGCACATCCCGCCGGGTTATGAGGCAAGAAATCTCTTCAGCACGCCAGGAGCCGGAACCAGTAACCAGCCAGTGGTAAACCGCACGGAGGCACCGGGAATAGGAGCGCCGGTTCAGCCGCGCACGATGGACCTGCCTCGTCAGAACAATATTGTACCATAGTATGTACCGACGCCCCCGGGGAATTACTCCAACCCGTTAGACAACATTGTGGCCGCCGCTTCACGATTAGCAGCACTCCCAGCGGACAGCGAGTCGCCAGTTGCGGTTGAGACACGACGGGCCAAAGAGCTCCTACAAACGGCTTTGAACCAGCAGCATGCTTATTCGCATAGTCGCGAGAGGATTCATTCCACCCCCCGTCTGAGTCGGGGCTACAGCAGGCACGTTGAGGATGAACCGGCTGTATCAAGCAGTGCACGTCGCCGTAACTCGCCGCGAGGGCACAACCCGGCGGGTGGAGGTGCTAATGCGCAGGATGTGGTGGATCATGGTTGTGCACGTCGAGAGGCTGAGTTAGCCGCTCTGCATGCAGCTCGTCAACCTACTCCGGTTCGACCTACCGCTTTAGTGGAGCCAAGCGTGGTCTTTAGCTCTTTAGGGGTGCCATGTCTTACCCCCGCTTTGCGCAATGTGCGACTGCCCAAGGATTTTAAGGGCCCTTGTAAAGTACCCAACTACACCGCCGATTTGCAACCAGAGTCATGGGTTCAAAGTTATGAGATGGCAATGGAGATGTTGGATGTGGATGAAGCGATGTGTGCTAAATACTTCACCATGATGTTGGAGGGGACAACTCATACTTAGTTAAAGAGCTTACCAGCTAACTCTGTCGGATCATGGGCCAAATTGAAACACCGGTTTATCCAGAATTTTAAAGATACTTGTAAGCAGCCTATGTCGATTGTGGACCTGACCGCTTGTGTTCAAGAGGATGGAGAGTCCACAACCCATTGGGTGAAGCGGGTCTCAGATATTCTGCATTCGTTGGATTGCATCAATGCAGATACAGCAGTGTTAACATTGGAGGGCAATTGCCAGTTTCTACCACTAAAACAGAAGTTAGGAAGGCTCAAGTGTCACTTAATATGGCAATGCTTATTGCCACTTTGGTTAAATATGCCGATTCAGATAACACCAAAGACCCTGACTCAGAGGAGGACAAACCGGGAAAGGGAAGAAGAACGACAACACCAAGGGACAGCAGCATAACCCGACGGGTCATGGGAACAATGGCAAGTGCAAGGCAGACGATAGTTTGGACTTTGTGGCTAACATCAATGCTCAGGATAACGGTCAGCGTCGTAAGGGCAAACAACCTCAGAGGGGTGGAGGTTCAGGCGCCAATCTGGAGCGCCTGTTAAATCAACCTTGTCCAAAGCATGGATCGAAGGAGAGGCCAGCTTCACATCTTTGCAAGGATTGTTATATCATGCGAGAGTTCAAGAACTCCAATATGTTTCACTACGACAATGGCCCGCTCGGCGGTACAGGAGGTGGTTTTCATGGGCCGGGTTATGGAGGCGGTAGCTCCGGTTCAGGATTTCAAGGCAATCAAACCGGACATAGCAATCAAGGGAACCAGGGCAACCAGGAAGGTTATAACCATCAGGGGAATCAGCAGCAGCAGTCAGGTTATCAGAGCAATCCGAAGCAGTTGAATAGTGGGCAGTATCATGTCTTCACCACTAGCTTGTGTAAGCATGATCAAAAGCTTCACAAGAGGACCGTGAACTCTGTTGAACCGGTAGTGCCTCAGTATTTGCGCTGGTCTGAGCAACCCATTTTATGGAGTAGAGAGGATCACCCACCCCGGGTTGATAATCCGGGTCATCTGGCTTTAGTGGTGGCTCCTCAAGTTGGGGGGTATAAGTTCACCAAGGTGCTCATGGATGGGGGAAGCAGTATCAATATTCTCTACTATGACACCTTCTGTCGTATGGGGTTGACAGATAAGAATCTTAAACCGTCGAACATCGTTTTTCATGGTGTGGTGCCCGGTAAATCTGCATATCCAGTGGGCAAGATAGCCCTAGAGGTGGCCTTTGGATATGATCATGACTCAAGGTCAGAAACATTGACTTTTGAGGTGGTGAAAATCAAGAGTCCGTATCACGCTCTGTTTGGCCGACCGGCTTATGCCAAGTTCATGGCGAGGCCGTGTTATGTTTATCTGTAGCTTAAGATGCCAGGTCATAAGGGGACCATCACAGTACATGGGAGCAGGAAGATTGCTTTGGAATGTGAGGAAGGTGATGCGGCTTACGCTGAGTCGGTTTGTACCATGGAAGAGCTGAAGTTTTACAAAGACAAGGTTGATCCGGCAGACATGACTTCTTTGAAAAAGCCAACTGCGGAGCACGATCCGACGTTGAAGTTTAAATCGGCCACAGACACTAAGATGGTTGATTTTGTTCCTGGCGATTCATCCAAGCAGTTCAGCATCAACGCTAACCTGGATCCCAAATAGGAAAGCGCGCTCATCGAGTTCATCCGTGAGAACCAGGAAATCTTTGCATGGAAGCCTTCTAACATGCCAGGTGTATCGAGGGAACTCGCTTAGCAAACACTTAATATAGATCCCAAGTTTAAACCGGTCAGGCAGTTTCTCCGCCGCTTCAATGAAGAAAGGTGTAAGGCTATTGGTGAGGAGGTAGCCCAGCTGTTGGCCACAGGGTTTATCATGGAGGTTTTTCACCCTGAGTGGTTGGCTAATCCGGTGCTGGTTCTTAAGAAAAACGGCACTTGGCATATGTGTGTGGACTATACAGACTTGGACAAGGCCTGCCCAGCAGATCCCTTTGCCCTCCCTCGTATTGATCAGATTATTGATGCTACAACGGGTTGTGACTGTTTGTGTTTTCTAGATGCTTATTCTGGTTATCATCAGATCAAAATGGTAGTTAAGGACCAGGAGAAGACAATTTTTATAACTCCCTTTGGAGCCTTCTGCTATGTCTCCATGCCCTTTGGGCTCAAGAGTCCCCAGGCAACTTATCAGCGTTGTGTTCAGAATTGTCTTCATAAACAGATCGGGCGCAATGTTCATGCATATGTGGATGATATTGTGGTGAAGTCCAGGAAGGAGGAAACATTGATAGATGACTTAAGGGAGACTTTTGACAACCTCCGGGCTTATAAGATGATGCTTAATCCTGACAAATGTGTCTTTGGTGTTCCAGCAGGCAAGCTCCTGGGTTTTCTGGTGTCAAACAGGGGCATTGTGGCTAATCCGGAAAAAAATTCAGCAATCACGTCCTTGGCTAAACCGGCGTGTATCAATGACGTTCAACGTTTAGCCAGCCGGATTGCAGCGTTGAGCCGGTTTATCAGTCGTCTCGCGGAGAAAGCTATCCCTTTATATCAGATGCTAAAGAAAATGGATGACTTTGTCTGGAGTGATGCGGCTGATAAAGCGTTTGAGGAGTTGAAGAGGCAGTTAGTTGAACCGCCTGTCCTTGCGGCTCCGATCGATAAAGAGCCTTTACTGCTATATGTGATTGCTAATGCCCGGGCTGTTAGTGTGGCTATTGTTGTCGAGCGCAAGGAGGCTGGAAAGGAATATCCGGTTCAATGGCCGGTTTATTATATCAGTGAGGTGCTTATCGAATCAAAGCAGAGGTATCCACATTGGCAGAAGCTGGTGTATGGGGTGTTTATGGCAAGTCGGAAGCTCAAACATTACTTTCAGAGTCATCCTATCACAGTGGTCAGTTCAGCCCCTCTGGGAGATATCATTCAAAACAGAGAAGCAACTGGCCGGATTGCCAAGTGGGCTATTGAGCTTCGATCTCACGGGCTCAAGTATGCACCTCGCACAGCCATCAAATCTCAAGCACTCGTGGATTTCATCAATCATTGGACAGAGTTGCAGGCACCAGAGGAAAAGCCAGATAACACTTACTGGACTATTCACTTTGATGGGTCCAGGCAATTGGAGGGCTCGGGGGCTGGAGTCATATTAACTTCCCCACGAGGAGACAAGTTTTGTTATGTTCTTCGCTTAATGTTCCCTTGTACTAAAAATGCAGCTGAGTATGAGGCCTTGCTCCATGGTCTTTGGATGGCTAAGGAGATGAACTTAAGCCGGGTTAAGTACTTCGATGACTCGGACCTGGTGGCTCAACAGGTATCTGGCACTTGGGATTCTAAGGACCCACTCATGGCTGCATATCGACAAGAGGTGTACATAGTGGCTGGTCATTTGAAGGGTTATCAAGTTGACCATATAGACCGGCGAAAGAATGAAGCGGAAGACGCTTTAAGTCGCCTTGGCTCTCAGCGTAAACCGCTCCCACCTAATGTCTTCCTCGACGTACTACATAATCTGTCGGTCAAGATACCAATAGAGGAGGAGTTGGCTATTCCTGACTCGGAGGCCCAATTGGTGGCAGCTTTGCATGTTATACCGGATTGGACAGTCCCGTACTTGGTTTACATGAACTGGGGCGAGTTACCTGAGGACGAAACCTTAGCCCAGAAGATAATCCGGCGTTCCAAGTCAATGACCATAATCAATGGGGAGTTACATCGTTATAGCGTCACAGGGCAATTCAGCGTTGTGTGTCTCCTCAAGAGGGTTGTGAGATTTTGCGAGAAATCCACGAAGGAGATTGTGGTCACCATGCCGGTTCAAAATCCTTGGTGGCTAAGGCTTTTCTTCACGGTTTCTATTGGTTGACAGCTCATGCTAATGCAGAGGATTTAGTCAAAAGGTGTGACGGTTGTCAAAAATTTGCACGCCGCGCTCATGTTCCAGCTCAGGAATTGAGGATGATTCCAATAACTTGGCCGTTTGCAACTTGGGGGCTTGATATGGTTGGAACCTTTAAGAGATCCAAGGACAAAAAGACCCACCTGTTAGTGGCAGTGGATAAGTTCACCAAGTGGGTGGAAGTAGAACCAATCAGTAAGTGTGATGCAGCCATGGCGGTTCAATTCATCAAAAAGGTGATATTCCGGTTTGGTTTCCCACACAGTATTATAACTGACAATGGTCCTAATCTGTCAATGTGAGCACATCTGGCTTGATGTAGCATCAGTGGCTCACCCCCAGTCTAATGGTCAAGTAGAGAGGGAAAATCAAGAAATTTTGAGAGATATTAAACCCCGGCTTATGGTTCCTTTAAAGCGAACACCGGGTTGTTGGGTGGAGGAGTTACCTTCTGTGTTATGGAGCATCAACACCACACCTAACAGATCTACGGGTTACACGCCTTTCTTCATGGTTTATGGAGCAGAGGCGGTTCTTCCTAGTGACATCCGTCATGACTCGCCCCGTGTGGCGGCTTATGTTGAAGCTGATAATGAGGAGGCACGTCAGGACTCACTGGACCTGTTAGATGAGGAGCGTGATCTTGCAGCAGCACGTTCGGTGATTTATCAACAAGATCTCCTCCATTATCACAGCCGCCGGGTTAAGACCAGAACTTTTCAAGAGGGCGATCTGGTGCTCCGGCTCATCCAGGATCAGACTGATATGCACAAGTTATCCCCACTGAGGGAGTCCTGGATTAGGGGGTGTTCGGATAGCCGAACTATACCTTTCAGCCGGACTCCTGGACTATGAAGATACAAGATTGAAGACTCCGTCCCGTGTCCGGAAGGGACTTTCCTTGGCGTGGAAGGCAAGCTTGAAGATACGGATGTTCGGATCTCCTACCATTGTAACCGACTCTATATAACCCTAACCCTCTCCGATGTCTATATAAACCGGAGGGTTTTAGTTCGTAGGACAACATACACATCAACTATCATACCATAGGCTAGCTTCTAGGGTTTAGCCTCTCTGATCTCGTGGTAGATCAACTCTTGTAATACCCCTATCATCAATATTAATCAAGCAAGACATAGGGTTTTACTTCCATCGAGAGGGCCCGAACCTGGGTAAAACTTTGTGTCCCCTGCCTCCTGTTACCATCCGGCCTAGACGCACAGTTCGGGACCCCCTGCCCGAGGTCCGCCGGTTTTGACACCGACATTGGTGCTTTCATTGAGAGTTCCTCTGTGCCGTCGCCGTCAGGCCCGATGGCTCCTACGATCATCGATGGCGATACAGTCCAGGATGAGACCTTCCTCCCTGGACAGATCTTCGTCTTTGGCGGCTTTGCACCGCGGGCCGATTCACTTAGCCATCTAGAGCAGATCGAAAGCTATGCCCCTGGCCATCAGGTTAGATTCGGAAGTTTAAACTACACGGCCGACATCTGCGGGGACTTGGTCTTCGACGGATTCGAACCACTTTCGAGCGCGCCGCACTGTCACGACGAGCATGATCTAGCTCTGCCACCGAACAGAGCCCTGGAGGCCGCACCCGTATCGGCTCCGACCCCTAGTTCGGAGCCGACTGCGTCGATCGAGGATGGGTGGTTGGACGCCACCTCGGGGGCTTCGATCCCAACGGCGGTTGAGCCGAACACTAGCCCCGTACTCTGCAAGACTCGTGACTCCATGGAGCCGGATTCTTCTCTGGACTCCGAACTCTCCGCGCCCCTGCCGAGCGAATCCGATTGGGCGCCGATCATGGAATTCACGACCGCAGACGTCTTTCAGCACTCGCCTTTCGGCGATATCTTGAAATCAGTAAAGTCTCTCTCTTTGTCAGGAGAGCCCTGGCCAGACTACGGTCAGCAAGGTTGGGGTACGGACGATGAAGAAATTCAAAACCCACCCACCACCCACTTTGTAGCCACTGCCGACAACTTAACCGACATGCTCGACTTCGACTCCGAAGACATCGATGGTATGGACACCGATGAAGGAGATGATGAAGAACCAGCGCCTACTAGGCCCTGGAAAGCCACCTCGTCATATGACATATACATGGTGGACACCCCAAAAGAGGGAGAGGGCGATGGAACAACGGAGGATGACCCCTCCAAGAAACAGCAAAAGCGCCAGCGTCAGCGGCGCCGCTCAAAATCCTGCCAACACAAAAACGGCGATTCCAGCATGGGAGATAATAATACCCTAAAAGCGCTGAAGAACATCCCCTCGAGCAAGATTTAGCACAGGAGGATGGAGAAACCAGCCCTCATGAGAGAGCGGCTGACAAAGAGGTCGAGGACGATAATTGTATGCCTCCCTCCGAAGACGAGGCAAGCCTCGACGACAACGAATTCGCCGTGCCGGAGGATCCCGTCGAACAAGAGCATTTTCAACGCAGGCTTATGGCCATGGCAAGAAGCCTCAAGAAAAAACAGCAACAACTTAAAGCTGATCAAGATAGGCTAGTCGATAGATGGACTGAAGTCCTTGCGGCCGAAGAGCATAAACCCGAACGCCCCTCCAAGTGCTACCCGAAGCGCAGGTTGCTACGCCGATTAGAGGAGGAAGCACTCGACGCGGCCGACAGGCCACCTCGTGGCCGCGACAGAGAGGCCTCATGGCCCTCCACCCAAGCCGCACCCCGTACCAAGGCACGGGAATATGCGCCGGACTTACGAGACATGTTGGAGGACAAGGCAAAGCAAACAAGATCGATCTACGGATCGTGTAGGCGCCCCACGGCTCGAGACGATAACCGTCACGCCGGCCACAAATTCGGTAGGGCCGAACACAGTAGACAAAGCTCATTGGAGCTACGTCATGATATCGCCCAGTACAGAGGCGCCGCACACCCGTTGTGCTTCATAGACGAAATAATGGATCATCAAATCCCCGAGGGTTTCAAACCCGTAAACATCGAATCATATGATGGCTCAACAGATCCCGCGGTATGGGTCGAGGATTATCTCCTTCATATCCACATGGCCCACGGCGATGATTTCCATGCCATCAAATACCTCCCACTCAAGCTTAAAGGACTAGCTGGCAGTGGCTTAACAGCCTGCCAACAGGGTCAATCAGCTGTTGGGAGGACCTAGAAGCCGCATTCCTCGACAATTTCCAGGGCACTTATGTGCGACCCCCAGACGCTGACGACCTAAGCCACGTAATTCAGCAGGCAGACGAATCGGCCAGGCAATTCTGGACACGGTTCCTAACAAAGAAAAATCAAACACTCGACTGTCCGTACGTAGAGGCCTTAGCAGCCTTCAAGCATAATATCCGTGACGAGTGGCTTGCCCGGCACCTAGGACAGGAGAAGCCGAAATCTATGGCAGCACTCACGGCACTCATGACCCGCTTTTGCGCGGGAGAAGACAGCTGGCTTGCTCGTAGCAACAATATGACCAAGAACCCTGGTCATTCGGACACCAGGGACATTAGTGGCAGGTCGCGTCGCAACCAGCAGAAGCGCCGCATCAACGGCGACAACGCTAAGGATACGGCAGTTAATGCCGGATTCAGAAGCTCTAAATCCGGTCAGCGGAAAAAGTCATTCAAAAGGAATCCTAGGGGCCCGTCGACCTTGGACCGAATAGTCGACCGCTTGTGCCAAATACATGGCACCCCCGAAAAGCCAGCCAATCACACCAATAGGGACTGTTGGGTGTTCAAGCAGGCAGGCAGATTAAGCGCCGACAATGAAGACAAGGGGTTGCATAGCGATGACGATGAGGAGCCCCGGCCGCCGAACAACAATGTACAGAAGGGTTTTCCCCCACAAGTGCGGACGGTGAACATGATATACGCCACCCACGTCCCCAAAAGGGAGCGGAAGCGCGCGTTAAGGGACGTATACGCGGCAGAGCCAATCGCCCCAAAGTTCAACCCATGGTCCTCCTGCCCGATCACCTTTGATCGAAGAGACCATCCCACTAGCATCGGTCATGGCGGGTTCGCCGCATTGGTTCTCGACCCAATTATTGACGGATTTCATCTCACTAGAGTCCTTATGGACGGCGGCAGTAGCCTGAACCTGCTTTACCAGGATACAGTGCGGAAAATGGGCATAGATCCCTCGAGGAGTAAGCCCACCAAAACAACCTTTAAAGGCGTAATACCAGGTGTAGAGGCCAGCTGTACAGGCTCAGTCACACTTGAAGTGGTCTTCGGATCTCCGGATAATTTCTGAAGTGAGGAGTTAACCTTTGACATAGTCCCGTTCGTCAGTGGTTATCATGCACTGCTCGAGCGAACCGCATTCGCCAAGTTCAACGCGGTCCCGCACTACGCATACCTTAAGCTCAAGATGCCAGGCCCTCGAGGAGTAATTACGGTCAATGGAAACACCGAACGCTCCCTTCGAACGGAGGAGCACACGGAGGCCCTTGCAGCGGAAGTACAAAGCAGCCTCTCCAGGCAGTTCTCCAGCCCGGCCATTAAACATCTGGACACCGTCAAGCGCACCCGGAATAACCTATAACAAGACCGCCTGGCACATTCCGAGCAGGCGTAGCAATGCGGCCCCAACCCCAACCCCCGCAAAAAGGCGACGCCAGTACTTCGCGTACATAACTACGCTCTAGAAATACCATGGGCATAGGGGGAGGGGCACCATCACGGCATGCCCAAAACACGGCTTAAACCGCACAAGGGCTGCCATTTTTTTTTTACTTTTCTCTTACTTACAGGACTTTACTCTTCGGAAGGCTTGTTTGGCAGTTCAATTGCCGCACAAACGATGCAAGGACCAGGGAAGCAGACAAGCCATGTCACATCACGGAAATCCCAGGTGGTCTCTATCATGAGCAATATACCTGTTTCACATACTATTCCGCCACTTGCCCCTAGAGCAGACATGTGAAATAGTCCAACTTTTCGTTTATCGCATTACTTGTATCGTTCTGCTTTGATCGCAGCTATTTTATTGAACAATGCATAGCTTTTGTCTATTTTTTGCATTACCCTTTTTATATATATATGTTCCGTAATGACATGTTGCACCCGTACACTTTGGTACGGCCAAAATACGCCAGGGGCTTCAGTACCCCTCAATATGGTGTGAGAAGTCCGAACACTTTAACAAGTGCGGCACCCCTAACTTATAGCATTATATGCATTGGCTCCGAATCATGTCTTGGGTCAATAGTTGGGTTTGCCCGGCTCCTATGTTTTGGTGCCTTACGTTCCGCTATATCGGCTAAGGTAGCACTAGGAGAACCACTGCGATTGTGCCCCGGTTGAGCTGGGTCGAGCACCTCAGTGGAGAAAGCTAAAACTGACCGTCATGATGAGGCGAGAGCTGGTCGCTGTTCGAGAGGTCTTTTCGAGTCCTTAAAGACTTATGCCGCTTAGGGCGAGGAGTCGGCTCTTTCCGGCCAAGGCGTGGATAGCGCCCCGAACTCGGTCTTCCAAATACTAGGGGCTTCGCCGAAATTAAAATTATAGAATTCTATGGCTAAGTGAGAGTGTTCACGCATTATAGTCCGATTGCCTCGTTCGTTGGGCTGAGCGCCTCCCTCGAAGGACCCAAATATGGGAAAAAGAGCGCCCAGGTTTATCCCCGAACACCCCAGCGCTAGCGGCAAGGGGGCAAAAGCCGACGAATCACCATCTCTCAGTATTGATAAACAGCCGCACAGAAGGTAATATTTTAAATTCAAGCAGCATTGCTTAACGCATATGAACAAGTTTTCAGCGCACAGGGTAACACGAGCGGGTTTTACTCAAAAAATACATCCTTGGTACATTCATCCGCAACAAGGCGGGCACCCTTCATAACATCCTTATAATAATTCTCGGGCTTGCGATGCTCTTTCCCTGGCGGTGGCCCGTCCTTCACAAGCTTCTCCGCATCCAGCTTGCCCCAGTGCACCTTAGCATGGGCAAGGGCCCTATGGGCACCTTCAATGCAGACAGAGCGCTTGATGTCTTCAAGCCTCGGACAGGCCTCCACCAGCCGCCGCACCAGCCCGAAATAGCTCCCAGGCAGAGCCTCTCCAGGCCACAACCGAACTAGGAGGCCCTTCATGGCCTGTTCGGCCGCCTTGTGGAGCTCGACTAGTTGCTTTAGCTGGTCGCTCAGGGGCACAGGGTGTCCGGCCTCAGCGTACTGAGACCAGAAAACCTTCTCCATCGAGCTGCCCTCCTCGGCTCGATAGAATGCGGCGGCATCGGATACACTCCGGGGAAGATCTGCAAATGCCCCTGGAGAGCTCCGGATTCGGGTAAGTATCAAGTGACTCACGTTTATATGTTTACTTTGCATAAAAAATGCCTTACCCGCAGCTATGTTCTTCACCCCATCCAACTCCTGGAGGGTCTTCCGGGACTCGGTCTTGGCAGACTTGGCATTTTCTATAGCGGCCGTGAGCTCGGACGCTCGCGTCTTCGAGTCAAGCTCCAAACTCTCATGTTTCTTCATGAGAACCTGGAGCTCTTGCCGCACCTTGCCAACCTCAGCCTCATACCTCTCCCGCTCGGTGCGCTCCGCGGCCGCACTCTTCTCGGCCTCGAGCAGTGCTTGCTTAAGGGTCGCCACCTCGGACATGGCCCCTACAATAGCCATGTCAATCCTGTCATTTTTTGCAATTGCGCCTTTTTTATATACATATTCAAACAGGGTATTTCTTACCTTCCTTCTCCTCGAGCTGCTTCTTGGCATGCTCGAGCTCTTGCTCGGACTTCTCGAGGCTCTGCTTCAGCACGTCCACTTCCGCAGTCAGTGCGGCGGACGCTAGCAGAGAAGCCTGCATACGCACATTGACTCCTTTTGTTAGACTCCTGCGAATTCTTTGATCCTCTATTCGGCTTTTCTTCCCGAACGCCAAACAGAGCATCAGGGGCTACTATCTATGTGGTACTATTATTTACACATTCTTTACTTACCTCAAAGCCTGTTAAAAGGCTTGTACAAGCTTCGGTCAGTCCGCTTTTGGCGGACTGAACCTTCTGGATCACCGCACTCATAATAGTGTGGTGCCCCTCGTCGATGGAGGCACCTTGGAGCGCCTCCAACATATTGTCCGTCGCCTCCAGTTGGACGGAGGTCACCGGCACGGTAGGCTTGCTCCTCTTGGAAGGAGGTCGCCCGCCGGACTCTAGAACCTTTGAAGATTCCGGAGCTGTGTCCGGCCTTAAGCCGGACTTGGAGCCCTGGGGGGTTTCCTCCCCTTCACTCCTGGAGTCCGGGAGGTCGCCTGGCGGCGCCTCCAGGACCACCTCCTCCCTGCTTGGAACCTGTTGGGACAACACTTCGGTGTCACCCGTAGGACGGGGGGAGGAAGCCGTCGGAAGCGAGTTCACCTCCGACGAGTCTAGTGAGCCGCTCGACGACGCGTCGAGCCGGTCTTTGGGTGGGCTGCATAAACACATTCGACATAAGGGAAAGTTGTGCAATAAACAAATACTATGAGTCACTCCGGTATTCGGATACTTACGATTTCGCCAGGGGCTTGGCTCTGGGCTGCCACTCCTCTTCGTCGTTGGCGGCGTCGGTGGAGCAGTCCGGAGGAAGGGTTTTCCCCTTCTTGGACCCTCCGGCCTCCTCAGAGAGGGCGGCCTTCCTTTTCTTCTCTCCTCCCGCTGGGGGGAGAGGTCTCTTCTTCTTCCTCCTTGTTCTCATGAGAGGAAGGCGCTTCGGGACCGTCGGATGACGAATCCGACACCTCCTGGCGCCGGGCACTCCTTCGAGTCTCCGCGGCCTTCTTGGCCTTCTTCGGCGGCACCACGTAGGGTGCCGGAACCAGTAGCTTCGCCAAATGGGCGTCCGCTGGGCCTTCGGGCAAAGGAGCCGGACAGTTGATCTGTCCGGACGTCACCTTCCAATCCTATCAAAGATAAGGGAACTCAGATCCCTCATAGAGTCAAACTATGAAAAACGGATACCCTGTAAAAGGACAAAAACAGCTTATCGCATGAGCGTGATGCTGAGTACTGAATCCGCGATCCTCGGCAGCGGATGCAGGAGCCTCGGCGCCCTTGAAAAGCATCCTCCAGGCATCTTCGTACGTCGTGTCGAAGAGCCTGTTAAGAGTTTGATGCTGCGCCGGGTCGAACTCCCAAAGGTTGAAGGCCCGTCGTTGACACGGGAGGATCAGGCGGACGAGCATAACCTGGACTACGTTGACAAGCTTGAGCTTCTTGTCCACCAGGGTTTGGATGCATGTTTGGAGTCCGGTCAGCTCTCCTTTTTTACCCCAAGATAGGCCTGTCTCCTTCCAGGAGGTGAGCCGTGTGGGGGGCGGATCGGAACTCAGGGGGTGCGAGCCATTCGGCGTCGTGCGGCTCGGTGATGTAAAACCACCCTGATTGCCACCCCTTCAGGGTCTCCACAAAGGAGCCCTCGAGCCACAGGACGTTGGCCATCTTGCCAACCATGGCACCACCACACTCCGCCTGGCTGCCGCGCACCACCTTCGGCTTGACATTGAAGGTCTTTAGCCATAAGCCGAAATGGGGGCGGATGCGGAGGAAAGCCTCGCACACGACGATAAACGCCGAGATGTTGAGGACGAAGTTCGGGGCCGGATCGTGGAAATCCAGGCCGTAGTAGAACATGAGCCCCCAGACAAATGGATGCAGAGGGAAGCCCAGTACGCGGAGGAAATGGGGGAGAAATACCACCCTCTCATGGGGCCTGGGAGTGGGGATGAGCTACCCCTTTTCGGGGAGCCGGTGCACAATGTCGCTGGCCAGGTATCCGGCCTTCCTCAGCTTTTTTATGTGCCCCTCCATGACGGGGGAGACCATCCACTTGCCTCCCGCTCCGGACATGACTGGAGAAGGTTGAGGTGCTAGTGCGGACTTGGGCGCTGGAGCTCGAGTGCGCAAGAATGGATAGGCAGAGGAGGAAGAAGGCGTGGGTGAAAAGGTGGATCCTTATCCCCTTATATGGGTGGACGCGACTACATGTCCCCACCAGCCTAGTAAAACTTGCTTATCTCCAAGCGCTGTAATCAAAGGCACGGTTGGGTTACCCACGCCCGTATTGATGAGAATCCCGAAATGAGGGGACACGATCTCTGCTTCAACAAGACGTGCCAAGGAAACCGCTTCGCACAATGCGCTGAGGTGGGATAATTAAATGGATAAAGGCTTGGTCGTGGCATGTCGCACCACGGAATACATCAGCAGATTAGATTTTTGTTAATATTATTATTCTCTCTATGGCAGTATGTGGAAACTTATTTTGCAGAGCCGGACACTATCTTTGTGTTCACTATGAAATACTTGGAGGAGGAATCCACCTTGCAATGCCGAAGACAATCTGCGCGCCGGACTCGTCGTCATTGAAGCCTGGTTCAGGGGCTACTGAGGGAGTCCTGGATTAGGGGGTGTTCGGATAGCCGAACTATACCTTTCAGCCGGACTCCTGGACTATGAAGATACAAGATTGAAGACTCCGTCCCGTGTCCGGAAGGGACTTTCCTTGGCGTGGAAGGCAAGCTTGAAGATATGGATGTTCAGATCTCCTACCATTGTAACCGACTCTATGTAACCCTAACCCTCTCCGATGTCTATATAAACCGGAGGGTTTTAGTCCGTAGGACAACATACACATCAAAAATCATACCATAGGCTAGCTTCTAGGGTTTAGTCTCTCTGATCTCGTGGTAGATCAACTCTTGTAATACCCCTATCATCAATATTAATTAAGCAGGACGTAGGGTTTTACCTCCATCGAGAGGGCCCGAACCTGGGTAAAACTTTGTGTCCCCTGCCTCCTATTACCATCCGGCCTAGACGCACAGTTCGGGACCCCCTACCCGAGATCCGCCGGTTTTGACACCGACACCCACCTTGGGAAGGACCTTTTGTGGTCAGCAAAAATCTGCACAACGGGTCATACTACCTCATTGATGTTCGAGAGCACAAAGACACACGTAAATCGGAGGAGGATACCAAGCGGATGTGGAATATAGCTCTTCTTCGGCCTTACTATACTTGACCCACAGGCTCTTCTTATGTACATACTTAGGACAATGTATATATTATATAATAAACCGGAGCCTCGAATAAAGCGGGGTCTCTATTCTTTTTACATCATGTGTGAGCCTACAGGAGCTTCTACTGACAAAGCGGCGTTTTATTAACCCGGCCTATATGGCCACACAGATATAAAGAAAATCACTAGGGGGCTTGGTCGTATCCGAACCATAGCTACACCTCTTGATCGGTTTAAAACCAAAAAGGGACATCACTAGGGGGCTTGGTTGTCTTTACACCATAGCTACACCTCTTGATAGGCTTCAAGCCAAAAGGAAATTATGTGCAACCAAAGAGAGTATGTTGCATTAAGCATAGCTCAAACATAAGTAACCACTGAGCACAGCTCAAATATTACCTAGGGGCTCTTTGCTTCTCAAAGATCAACGAGCTTGCACCCTTGTAATAGGCTATCAAGCCAGGCTTGGAAGCCAGGTGTATTCACCTAAAACCCTGGGTTATCCTGCCTCTTTAAGTAAGCCAGTCCGTCGAGGTAAACCTGGTATGACCCATCGAACGTTTGACAAGTCAATCCCATGGAACCTGAACTTGTCAAAGTTAAAACGGTGATTGGTTAAAGATTGAGGTCCATCTTAAAAGGCTTTGCAAAATGGTTTAACTCATCGGCTTGGCAGCCCATGAAAAGCCTTGTCTATTATCTTTTTGATTTGCTGTTTTTATATATCTTTTGTTAAGGGATTTATGAATATTTTTCTGATAAACCGGTGTTCATTACAACCCGGCATGACTTTCAATGCTTAGTGGCCAGTACATGATCAGTTTTTAAACCGGTAGCATACTATTCCGGTCTGGTTTTGACTAGATGTCACCAGCATTATATGAACAAATCAACGGCTACTATAGCCCAGTATGGTTTCTATATGAACCGGCAAGAGGACAAGGAGTTATCAGCACTCTGGATTGGTGTTTTTCACCTTTATTATAAAAGCAGTTGGTCAGCCAACGAGGTATTTCACAGATATCATCTACTTTATCTGGTTCAATACAAAACTTGGTTATTCATCCAAGTTATATGTTTTTGGGCATCATGACCCGTCTAGTGGTACACCACTAGGACACTTTCAAGTTCTTATATGCAGGAACACAAATCATAATGGACTATGCATAAATAGATCCCAAAAGTGCAACAAGTTTTCATGGTATCAAGCAACACAAACATACTCGATGGCATGGCAGATAAAGGTGTTTCTGCTATCCTATTACAAGGCGCAATATGTTGTAAATAGAAGCCCGACACGTTCAGAAGCTCTTTTGCCCACCTGAAACTCCTTTTTTTGCTCTTCGACATACCCATCCGTCAAAACCATGTTGCTGATAAACTTAAGCCTGATGGACAATAGTAACCTCGCATTCAGCAGGAAGAATGTGACAAATCTTGTGTTTGCACGGTTGGCTACATATCGTTCTAGCGTTATTGTCTTCAATCGAATCTCATGAGAAGTGAGAAAATCCCGATGCTTACGAATCCACAGATTGGTTATAACTTTCTTACCCCATCATGTTGCCTAAATATACATGAAGATTGAAAATAGTTAAGGTCTAAAAGAAGAGTGTCGAAAGAGCAACAGCTGAACGGTTAATTCTAGTACACTATATGCGGGCTTCCAATGTGCGTGAAATTATCACCTTTATATACAACTTCTCCAGACATGGAAAGCATTGCAGCAAGCCAATAATCCTGTTCAGATCAAAACTATTCATTTGGATATATAAGATCTTGACAGAATCCAGCACCATTGATAGGCCATCCATGGAGAAACTCTTCATTGAGCATAGAACACAATATTAGTACAAAATGTGTACTCCAAGATGATATATAAATTATGTGTAGAAATTTAAAATGCAGCTTATGGTTACAAGTGTAGATGATAATATAAAGTACCTGAAGAACTGTGGATCCAAACACCATATTGAAATGAGCACAGAGATCATGTATTACACCCAAGGTCTCCAGTTTAGGCGCAGAGAGGACGGTTATTTGCAACGGTGAATAACTAGAATCAAGGATCAACCTTTGTAGTGAAGGGGCATCTTGGATGATGAGCGGCCTTCCGTCAAAAGAAATTCCAATTCTTACAAGGTTAGGCGACTTTATTTGGAGACAACCGATTCTAACTGTGAAAACAAGCACCAAGCACTCCAGCGCAGGGCAACTGGAGTGGATGATGATGTGCAATGAGGCCTCCGATATACGAACCTGCACAAGTGAAAGTTTCTTGAGAAATGGGAGTCGAAGGTTTAGTACCAGATTGTCTGGTAGGTAGCACTGCGCAAAGGTGGCAGTGTGGAGAGAGGACGAAAACCCCGAGATGGACATCGGTGCTGAGGGCACAAGTTCATGGCGTTCGGTATGTGGTATGTGATTTCCAGGGGAATAGTAGAACTCAAGCAGCTGTAGTTCTGTGAATTCAGGGGATTCCAGCCAGGCGTCCACCATGCAGGGCATGGTATGCTTGCTCAGGTAGCATGACGGGATGCAGAGGCTTTGAACGGAGCCCTAGTGGGAGGAGATGATGGCTCTAGGGATTTCAAAATCATTGAAGAGAGATAGCTGACGACAATCGAGATTAAGGGGAACGGCGCGCCATAGAGGGCGCCACCGAATTGAGAGGACTTAGGTGTGGCAGCAATCCTTGGTGGGGAGAAGCGAGATGATCTCCCCAAGGATGGCGTCCGGGAGATCGCTGAAGCGGTCCACCCGAGATTCTACGGGTTCCTGGGATTCAGTGGGGGCGGGGTCGCCGCTTCTCCCCGCGCTGCCGGGTGCGGGATCTACAACAGGCGTCGCCTCAGGTGGGAGCCTCATCTTCTTGGCGCTGGGGTCAGCCGACTCCATTTTCCTCGAGGGCGTTGCGTTGCGCTCACGGATTTGAGCAGAGTAACAAATGAAGAGCCTAGTTGTAGTGTGAGCGAAGAAGAAGGGGAGCTGGGGGTTTTCTGTAGGAGTGAGGAAGAAGGGGAGCTGGGGTTTTCTGTAGGAGTGAGGTGAGGAATTTGGGGGTACGAGTGGAGTGAGCTGACGTGAGGTGGGTGGGAGCAAGGAGGAAGAAGAGCACCCAGGTTTTTTAATTGATTTTACTATTTACTAGTGTGGATGGGCTGTTTTGTCTTGGGACCCGAGAAACAATTACTACTAGTACAGTGGAGACACTCTACAGCTACCCAGAAAAACAATTACTACTAGTACAATGGAGACACTCTACAGCTACCCAGAAAAACAATTACTACTAGTACAGTGGAGACACTCTACAGCTACCCAGAAAAACAATTACTACTAGTACAGTGGAGACACTCTACCACTTCGGGCTCCTCCTAGGTTATTGAAACGTCTCCCTCTACTGAATGTCGTTATACTTTTGTTCACCAACATGCGGGCCATGCAGCGCGCGGGCCCAAATGCCATCCACCAAATTAGAAGGTAGTATGAAGGCGGAGAGTCACCCCGGTTGTAGCGCGGCAGTAACGAGCCGTCATATCACAAAACCCCACCTCCCCACAGTCTAAGTTTGACGGACGAAACAACCATCATTTCACTCTTCGCTGAATCCCCTTCTCCCTCACCGTCTTCAAGAAAGGCAACACTTGCATCTGCCACTATTCTTCTCTCTGAACAAAGGGAAGGTAAGCGGATCCGTGATGTTGGTATATTTTCGTTCAGAGGAAAAAAAGAACTTTCGCAAAGCAGTAACCGATCCTCACTCTCTTTTTTGTTTCATTGTCATTGCGATTGTGTTTTCCTTTTAGTGGACTCCTAGTATTCGTCAGTTTCATGATGGACCAAGGAGAACCAGGCAAAGATCTGCCGATATTGGAGCAAACGCGGGAGGCTGATCCCCACGAGACAGAGAGCTCCAAGAAGATGGAGGCAACCACCGAGGTGACCCCAGATACTGAGATGGTCAACGCCCCGTTTGAGGTTACAGCCCCTGTGGCACTGCAAGAGTAGTTTT
>NC_041384.1:559160994-559173800 GCF_002162155.2 Triticum dicoccoides | reverse complement strand
CCCAAGGTGATTTCCTTCTTTGCCGATCTCGATTGTGGTTTTTCATCTAAGTATATGGTGATTTTTTTAGAAAAGGAAGTATGTGGTGATTAATAATGCAAAACTTTATTAGCTTCGATGCCATGGTATACGTAGTGGTTTAAATAACTTGTGTTTCTTATACTGAAAAGTAATTCAGAATTTGTTTCTGTTTCAATTAGAGCCCTGATGTAGACAAGGATTGTGTGGTTGTACATGTCACTCGCTATGAGGCGGACAACCTGAATATACGCACTAGGAAAACAGAGTTCTTGGGCTGTTGGATCCTGGAAGCCATTTGCGGTTATACCAATGAAGAGTTGTATTCCAGCCTCACTATTATCAGGCGTGTTGTCCAGGGTGTACTGAAGCATAAGAAGTTCAAAGCTACTCCTTCGTTTGTGAGGAATACTGTTCTTGTTAAGCTTACGCAGGAAGATGACATGGCATGCCTCCACAAACAAGTTTATCAGTGGCAAGGCCACAAGGTTGTCTTCATGAAGGTTCACAGGATTGAGCTGCTGCGGGACATCCTCGATGATGTTCATGGCAATGTCCTTCTTGTGTCCAGCCCAAATTAGATCGAGGCATGAAATAGTTGCCCCAGCTAGTGTTTAATAGTAGTTTGGATTGTGTCTAATTATCCGAACCTTGCCTGTTATCGACCCCTCTGGGGCTCGTACTCTGTTTGAATCCGTCTATGGGAGCTGCTGCTACTTTTGTGTGCCCATGAATCATGTGAGAACCATCGTAATTGTTGCCGAAACAGATGCGTCCTCACTAGTTTTTCATGAATATGGCATGGTAAGACATAAGTTGTCATGGTTTATCATACGAGCAGTGTGTGTTTTGATGAAATAGAGCACTCGTTCGAGAACCGTGCGCCGATGTATACATAAGTACTTGTAAACATTGTTGGTGCTACCCCACTTGTAAGCAGTTGTGCAAAACACGGCACATTGGCTCAGCTCGCTTCAACACTAGGCTATCGACCAGCTAACAATCAACAATCTGCTGTCTGACATATAAGCAACTATGTATCTTGTTACAGTGGTTCATGCAGTTAATTCAGGCCACAATGTAATAAATTCCAAACGTTCACACGCTAGTCCAGCACTCATGTGGAACACTCACATTAAACTCGTCTTCATAAAAAACTTGAAAAGCATAAGTTAAGCAATTTTATACATCTCAATGATTCATAGAACATGACAAACATATACTAGTTCACAACAAAAGACAAAGTTGTGAGAAGGTTTACAAATCAGGAAAAAAACAAGCAAGGCTTCTCTCTGAGCAAAGGGCCTCCCAGTAGGCTTAAATTTCCTGGAGTTCACTCCGGTTTTTTCTTGTTGCCACCATTCAGGGTTAGGTTCTCTCATTCCAGAATAACCAATTATAATTGTGGTATCAGCTGGAATGCTGAACTAAACCATGCAGTGTACTGACCAGCTGAAATGCTTGTGCATTCCACTAAATTTAAGCACCGCTATTTGCAGAAATAAGCAGACCACAATGCCTCTTGTCCGCGCACCTGTCCAAAAAACTGCCGTGCAGCCGTGCCAGCTAGTCCTTGGTCCATGGATGAACTGGTAGAAAGTGCATTCCGGACTAGGATGCAGTTGTTTTCGTTCGTCCCTGCATTGCAATCAGGAAGTAAAACGTACGAATCAACTTCTTTTAGATTGCGTTGGTCATTCTACCTTAGTTACTACCAATGTAAGGATACCTTGAAGACGGGAGGTTAGACGACGGCAGCGAGGGATAGCCATCTCATTTTGCGCAGTTGTACTAAAACTGAGGTGTGTGCTTTTGATTGCGCGGATAGAAACGATACGGAGACAGACATCCCGAAACGATATGGAGACAGACATCCCTGTTTGCGCAAATAAGATATATGATTATTTAAACAGTGACAGATATTACTACTTTCCCCCGTTTCCTCTTAGAACCAAGTCCTAGATTCATGCTACAGCTTTCCCGCTTTCTTCCCTGTTTGAACAAACGCTTTGAGTCGACTGTATGAAATAGCTTTACTTCTGATCTACTACTACTATAATGCTGCAGTTTTGAAATTGGATTTACCACTCCATCTTCAGTTCTCCCGCCCAAACAAGCATTGGCTCAAAATCCACCGTTCATTTCCCCTCTCATGCATATCACTGCCGTCCATCAAACAAAGGATGACATGATCTGACGGCTAAGAGCTGCCGGATTCGCTCCCACTCCTTGTGCACATAGCCGACTCTACTCTCCAAGTAAACAAATAAAGAAGTCCCCATTGAATCTGGATTGCACCTACTGAAGTTGAGAAATGTCTAGAAACTGCTACCACCTCCTCACATGCAAGTACGACAAGTTGGCAAATATCTAGCACATTTTGGTTCCCCGTTGTCACCTGGGAAATAAACACTCTACTACTAACTTATTTTTTTAGATTACTGTAAAAATGGATTTTTTAGATGTCGCTATACTGCAAAGTTTACACTATTCACATAATATAACATTGCATGGCTGATGCTAGCTAAAGTTTTATTCTGCTTCATCGAGAAATGTAATATTTTTATTATTCACATAAAGAGTGTAATATTTTATTTCAGTCATACATAAGCTATACCTCAAGCTAATACAGGACATGAGTGTCTGTTAGACCTAAATGACTTATTTAGTTGCACAAAATAGTCCATAAACATGCATGTAAACCGTCAAACAACTCTGGAACTATACATCAGTGGAACCCAGGAAACAACATATAATAAAACTAGAACTTTTATCTTGTAATCAAATTCTTACTTGGAACTCAGTTTGATTTGTGCGAGTGATTTGCTTCTTATTTCAGAATAGTCCTTAGATCATGCAAACAAACACACTATGATATCTACTCAAGATACGAGTACCCATTTCTTTCTATAAAAAGAAGGTATATGAGTATCTATCATATAGAACATACGTGCAAAGCACGTGCCTTAGTAGAAGTCTAGATGGCTTTGGAACAGCGAACGGAAGTAGAAAAGGATCCACACGAAGGGAGCTGGGGCAGTAGAGCAAGGCAGGTTTCTAAGGAATATATACCTGAGGGTCGTCGGCATGTCGCAAAGACGGCGTCGGGAGGCCACATCTTGGCCACAATACCGCAGGGAGGAAGAAGGGGTCGGAGGCCCTCCCGAGCCGGCGCTCTCTCGGAGAGAACGGCACGGCTGCCGATCGAGACGCGCGGGCAGCCGTTGGTCTCCTCCCTCGCCGCCGACGACAGCGTGAACGATGCACCTGCACCCCTCCCCGGTCGAGGTTGTCCGACTGGATTTGTGACCAGCCGTGAGCTAAGAGAGAGTGTGGCCACCTATGTGTTGCTTAGATCTGGAGAGCATGAGAGAGTGAACAAGAGGAACCCTAGTAAAGCAAGCGCTAAGGCTCCTGCTTTTATATATAGTGGAGTGATTTTTTGTACCAGCTTCAAAAAAATGCGCTCCTATGTGTACCCGCGAGTGGGTGTGAGAGAACTAGTGCGTTCGTGCACCGCTTCTCTTCGTGAGAGTACAATATACTATGCCCAAAGAACGTTCACCGCAAGAGTAATAGTACAAGTGTGTGACATTTGAGCTAAAATAAAATGTGTGCGCCGTCTTTTGTTTTTTAGAAGTTCTGAGGGTAGGGTGTGAAGAGCACATATGTGCGTGACGTCTACCTGCAGATAGACGGTGGGTGCGACGTGCGATTCTGCGAGAAGACTCGGGAGAGTCATGACTCGTGAGGGTGCGTGTGCGTGAGAGAGAGGGGGGCACATATCAATGCAATGCATGTGTCCGTAAATCATTATCCGACAAACATTCGCCACAAGCCTTTTCCTGACGAACGCCGTAAGGACCGTTAGATCAGCATCCGACAGTGTCAGTTTTGCCATGTCATTTAACAGAACAGCCACTCCTCCTACACACAAATCTTCCACGTGAGTGTTAGCAACTGCCGTATGCTCGCTCCGTTCTGAAATGCAGTGCATATAGCTTTATTGAAAATTCGAACCTCGCAAAATTTTACCGAGTTTTCGTGTACCAAATTGCACATGTAGAATACCATGTATATATCATTTCATTCATCTTCGAGAGGTAACTATAAAGTTGGGTGAGGAGTCTACAAAGAAAGACCACCATATCACCCACAGCAATTTCAAGCATCCTTTAGTGTCGAGGAATATCATAGGAACTCTATATGATATGATTTTTATAGGATTTTTTCCTTTAGAGTCAATTGGTTCATAGGAATAGATTCATATACTCCACATTTCAAAGGAAATAAACATGATATCATTTCTATAGCTTTAGAGCCACTTGGTTCATATGAATGGATTCCTATACTCCCTTAATTTCAAAGGAAAATAAACATTAGTGTATATTCAATAGAAAAGTTCCTATGATATGAACCAAATTACATCTCTTTTCTAATCCCTCCTCATAGGAATTGAGAAACATGTCATCTCTATATTCAATAGAAAAGTTCCTATGATGTGAACCAAATGACATCTCTTTTCCAATCCCTACTCATACGAATTGAGATGCTCCATGTCATCTCTTTCCCTACAACTTCCATGTATACATCTTCTATTCCTAAATAGATAGTACAACCCACTAGTAGCTTTTTTCCAAAACATGCAACTATGGCACAAGAACTATATAGTGTGCCAATAACTTTGAAAGATGGCCGCTGGATGAAGCTAACCCGAAAGTGCAGAGATAGGCAAATCCGAGCACTACTGGCCGTTGGATATCATCAACATTCCACCAGATCTACCACATGTACAATTTAGAAGACTCCATGGTTGAACTTAAGCATAATGCACAAACCTCAAAAAACAAGCACTTCTCCTTTGTTCTAGAATCTTCTGTATCATAATTGATTGTTTTTTTCTAAATGAATTGCCATTATTTGTTTTTTACTTTATGATTTACTCCCTCCGTTCCAAAATAGATGACCCAACTTTGCACTAACTTTGTACAAAGTTAGTGCAAAGTTGGGTCATCTATTTTGGAACGGAGGGAGTGCAATGCACAACCCCATGAATCTTAACATTTTTATAGAACTTATTGATTTTGAATGAGATGAACTATAAGAACTAAACGAACATCTACATCATGCATATATGACTCAAAGCTTTACATCCTATAGTGTGTATTTATTCATAATTTGGTTTCAAAATCTCATGCGTTCAATACATGTGTACCTTACTAGTTTTGAGTAGAGTAGCAAATTTCACGCGGCCCCGGGTATATCAAAATGCAGGGACCATGCATCATTGCCTTTCGGTCGAACCTATGTCCACAATTTTTTGTACGTACTATATCTCCACTGGTCCCCGAACCCAAAATGTTGCCTCGTTCCCGTAAAACCAAGCGTCCCACACATATTTAAGGCGTCGGCTCAAACTCGTTTACTACGACGTGGCCCCACATGTCGTAGTACTCCTACAAACCCTACCACCACACTCATCATTGGTTTTCTTCAAGAGGACGAGGGAGAAGCCGATTTGTAGTGGAGGCGCTTTCAAAAAAAAGGATCTGTACTGGAGACCCCTACCCTAGGGTACCCTAGGTAGCTGCCGCACGCATCATTGTTTTCTCTTTTCTTTATGCTCTTGCGCCCTAGAGTGAAATGATGGTTGCTTTGTCCGTCCAGCTTAATGCGGGAAAGGTGGGGCATTGTGATTTGACCCCTCGTCGCTCATTTTCTACTACTGCGGCGCTACGACCGGGGTGCCTCCAATTCCAACCATTGCTCCGAACTGTAATTTCATGCATCGCACGTGGAACAAGACGGTGGATTAGCCACATGTTGGCCAAAGGGGTCCTGCTAAGTGTGTCGCCATTTCATGTGCGGACTGACCCTACTTGAGTTGCTACGCCAACACGACAGGAGCAGCCTACCACTTGGTTTTGCTCCTTGGTGAATCCCGACTATATTGATCTAAAAAGATACATGCTGAACTACCCTCTCTGTCTCGGTTTTTTTATTTTTAGGTGTATCGATTTATAGGGCCTGCACGTAGTTCTAGGTCATCCATTTGACTAACTAAATATGAGTTACTATGTCACAAAAAGTATATCATTGGATTCTTAAGCAGATGTAGTTGTATTTAAAAGTTGAGGGTGGGGCTTATCCTGCGCGGTAGGCGGCAGGGCAGTTCCGCCTAGTCGGTTCGACAGAGACGCGAGAAGACGTGGGAGTAGGCTGCTGCAAACGTAGGGCTGTGTGATTTGACAGCGAGTTACTGCTGGACAGGTGGGGCCCCGTGATTTGACTTGCCATTATCATTTTATCTGCGGCGCTACGACCGGCGTGAGTCTCCCAGATTCCTGACCACCTCCATACAGGTGCCTCTCCCAATGCTCCACCATGTAGTAGAGGATGGCTCTTGCATGAGAGCCCACTTCTCCACTTTTTCCTTGCCTCTCTTTCCTCCACATATGCAAAAATGCCATGTAAAGCGCACTATTGTACTTACTTTTACTTTCTCCTATAGATGCTTAAGCTTGCCACGTAGGCATAAAGTCTGATGTGGCAAGTTAATCAAGAAGAGAGAGACTAGTTTGGTGACCCAAGGAAGAAACGGTGCTAAGCGCGTGTACCTAGGTGAAAAGACAATTTTGAGTCTATAGCTAATTAAATGAAGCAAACTTAGCAACACCATTTCATTGGAAGAGGTCACTCCTTGGCAAATGCAATAAATACATGCGCTTAGCACCATTTCTTTGTTGAGTATGAAGAAAGAGATAGAGAGGAGTAAAAAAATACACTTATAGCCAACCTTGTTCTAGTATGAGTGACTAAGTGATGACTATGTATGACATGCCAACATCAGATAGCCTAACGCACCGTGTTAAATCTCCAAGGGCGCGACCGCACGAGCGTCGTGACGGTCATGGTAGGCGCGACCATGATACGGGCTGCTGGCAGCCCTTGGATTTGAGATCAAACGGTCGCATGCTAAGTTGCTGAAAATTTGCAGAATAACCCTCTAGGATAGGATATTCACCCATAGGTCTAGAATCACGCCATGCAACCGTTCGATCTCAGATCCAAGGGCTCTCGGATGCCCGTATCATGGCAGAATGGAAATCCACTACCCCGCCGTTCGCACGCTAGCAGTTCGCTCCTACTCGTCCCTACACGTCCTTCAATACTACGGCGGTTCGCTCCTAGTCGTCTCGTCCATTCACATTACGACAGTTCCACTAATCCTAACCCTCCTCCCAAATCCATGGTGTCCCAAATCTCCATGATCGGCGGTGAGTACAAGGTTAGAACCATCACCGGCGATGAGTTCGACGTCATCTACACCCGTTCTTCCGCGATGGTGAAAGGATGCCATTCTCGCTTCAGCCGCATGTTCGAAAACTCAGATGATGAGTGGGTCGCTGCGCTAGATGTTGAGTACACCACAGTCCTGGGACGAGAGAAGGATCTAAAGGACGAAGAGAGGAAGAAGCCCGCCGTGATCCATGTTTGCGTACATAATGTTTGCTTGGTCTACCACATATGCCATGCCGACGTTGAGTGCCAGGATTTTAAGAACTTCCTCAAGGACAAAATAGTGAAATTCGTTACTGTAGACTTTGGTAACGACAAAGAAGTCCTGCGTCGATAGGCCTTGTTGTAGGCAACACCTTCGACCTCCAGAAGAATCGGCTGGTGTCCTCTCGTCAGCCCTCAATGCTGACCCTGGCAGGAGCCATGGTTCATCCTTCGTACGGTAAACTGGAGAAACCTCATTACACGTTTCATCATCATGCATGGCTATAGAATGTACTAGATATAGACCACGTGCACTACGCTGCAATGGATGGCTACATTTGCTTCAATATCTACAAGGGTTGGATGAAGAGCAACAGCCAAGTGTGCGGTTCAAGCAAAGAAGTATCGGCCAAGAGGAAGAGGGATAAGGACAAACTCGAGGACGTGGACGAGGACTCCGAGTATGGTGGCAGTGTTGTTGCTCATGGTGGTTCTAATGCAGTGTCTACCGAAATAGTTGCAAAGTTTAATTTCAGGTGTGCTTAATTTAATTTGAGGGGTGTGTTGTGCTGAGCCCCCAGCAGAACTATGTTATGTTTCTTCTTGTTACTTTAACTCTTCAGTACGTACATACTAGTATTTCTTACATTTCATCTTTTAGTTGGTATAGTACTACCACTCGTTTCTTCACATTATATACGTACAATATATATGGCCAACATCATATAGCCAGCAGTTTAGTTGTCAAAGAATTTCAGGGTGCTTAGTTTTGTCAAAGAATTCCAGGATGCTTAGAGGGTGCTTGGATCCAAGGGACTTATTTTAGTCTGACTAAAAATAGTCTCTTTAAGAGGCTAAAGTTCCAAGCACCCCTGACTAAAGAGGGGATAAAACTAGTCTTGAGACTAAAAATTTTTAGTCAGGGGTACCCCTACTAAAATGTGGATTAGTCCTCTCTCTACTCATTTAACTCCTCTCCTTTAACACAGGCGAGTTCTGGATTGGAGGATTTGGAGGATAATAAATGCTCATTAACTTGATTTTATCCTTTTTAGTATTTGGATCCAAGCATGGGTGAGGCTAGCATGTTTTACTCCCACTACTTTTAGTCATGGGACTAAAACGTATCCAAGCACCCTCTTAGTTTTATTTGAGGGGTGGGTTGTGCTGGACACCATTATTGTGACTAGCCTTTTTAATAATACTATATGCATAATTTGCCGACGAGCGCTCTCTATATGTACCACCTTTTTTAATTTCAATTTTTGCTCCATGGCGCAATCCATTGATAGTACTACTGTACAAAAGTATACATTCTTTAAAAGGCTAGAGTACTGTTCATCACATATATAGCTAGTTAAATTCTCAACCTAGAACGACGTGCATGCCATGTAGTAAACTGATACGGAGGAAGTATAGTAAAAATGAGGTGATTTTACCGAGTGATCGGCAGGGGAGCATGGCCTGTCATGCGGTCCCACGTGTCATGATGTACCAAGGCAATGCGCGTGTCCCTCTTGAGGCAGAAGCAATACTAGTACGTGGTTTGAGATGATGGTGAACCGAAGTGTGAAATAATGGTTGCTTCGTCCGTCTGGGAAAGTGCGGCATTGTGATTTGACGTCTCATTGCTCATTACTACTACTGGGCTGGTACAAGTGGGGTGCGTCCCCTTGCTATTCTGCACTGTTATTTGGTGCTTGACACGTCGACCCGGTTGCTATATGTCCCACATGTCGGCGACAAGAAGTACAGAATTCATGAAAGGGAGCGTCGACGGAGGAGTATACTATAGAATTCATGAAAGGGAGCGACTTAGTTTTGGAAAAATCTGTTTTTACGGAGTATGTACCCACTAGGGTTTATAGGGCTCATCTAAAAAACATTCGTTTTTCCATTTGATAAGTCTCAGTTCCACTATACTAGTAGTAGTACCATTACATGTTGGATTTCGAGGTGCGTTAAATCACCCGACGCAAGCAGTGTCAAGAGGAAACTAACCAATGCATGTACAAGTTCATGGAAATTTAGTGGTCATTCATGCATTCGTTCTAATTAATGCCTTGGTAAACATAACTTCTTGAGAAAAACGAGCGTACTAATTACTTGTGCAAAATACAAAATTAGTTCGACCACTCACCGTCTACCTTGGTTCGAGAGATTTTGAAATTGAGCCATAAACTGGAAAGGATGGAGTACTAACTTTTGTCTCGATTACTATTTGTGGCCTTGTATAGATGCAAAATGTATTTTTATAGTGGCCTTGTATAAGTAAATGGAGGGAGTACTAACCAAAGTACGTAGTAGGGACGAGGAGTAAATGGAGGGAGTAGTAAAATTTTCTCCTCGTGCTGCGAGCCACCGCGTGCATGGCCGAGGGAGCGGGCGTAAGGTGTAATAAGCAAGCTTCACCTCATCCTGCGAGCCATCGCGCCCGTGGGCGGGGGAGACGGTGTACTAATCAAGCTTCTCCTTGTTCTGCAAGTTGACGGGACACATCAAAAGTACTCCAGTGTATAAAGCCTTGCCTCTAAGGTAGGCCCCACATGGTTTGCCTCTTTTTTAATTTAACATAACACATCAAGTTGCAATTTGTTTGTTCACCCGTGGTAGACGATCCTCCCTCCACCAAGTGGACAACCAGTACACGTGCCAAATTACCAAATGGGCTGCCTTTTTCGTACAGAAATGAGCTCCACAGTGTACCCGCGCGGGTGTGGTTGGGAAAGAGATGGGAGTATGTGCACCGTGCATGCACCTCTTCTCTTCATGCACGTCCCCCACCTACGTGGGTGTGTGTGAGAGAGATACAAACCTAGACATAATGCGCCATCCATCCCCATGCCTCCGCCCAGTCCGACCACCAGTCACCACCACGCCCCACTCCTCCTCACCTTATCTCTCATCTTTCTCCCTCCATTTTTATATACAAGGGGCCACTATCAAAATTACAATTTGCAGATATACAAGGCCACTAACACTAATCGATGCAATATTAATGGTGTTTGCCTTGTGGTACTAGCAAAGGAGGACATTAATTATCCCTTGCATGCATGCGGGATTTTGTAAAAAAATGCATCTTGATGTTCCGTGCAATGCACGGGCATCTTGCTAGTCCATGAAAACAACACATGGCAAAATTCCACGGCGAACGACGCATTTGAATCTATTGGGAGGGGCTGTTTGGATCTTGCCCGGGGTAGTCAAAATATTGGCGACCCTTTTGTCCACCGGTGACTTTGCCAACGATGAACGAGGAATGGCTCGGGTGCTCATGCTGTCATGCATCCTCCAGCGCGCACGTTGGAGACGAGCTCGCACGAGCTGTGTTTTTTTGTCCCACAACGCCGCCCGAGCCGCCCGCAGACCGACCGGTGACCCGCAAATTACGCCATCCAACCGTAGCTGCACACATTATGACAGCAACTCAACCAACCGGACGACATTCATGCAAACACGTAGACAAACTGATATTTCATATAAACAACGACGGAAATCATATAAAATACCTGATTTTCATACAAACATGATGGATTTCATTACATTCAAATGAACTACGCGGTGCTAGTTCTGGAAAGCATAGGTATATAATACCTAGCCTAAATGGTAGCCCGCCGATCGATTTGTGTTCCTCATGTCCAGCAGCACGATCACTGGACTGCCGGGAGCCTCGGAGGTATATGCTTCAGCGCAAAGGACGGCTTGCTTCCCCACTGCCCAACTAATATCACTGGCTGGTGCCAAACATGATGGTGGCCGGCACCGGTTCGAGTTCACCACCGGCCACTACTTCGCATGGCCGGCACTGGCTCGAGTTCATCCTAACATTCCCCTCTTCCATGGAGCCCATGCGGGGTCGACGAAGGTCCTCGCAAAAAGGGATCCGGCAAGACACCTGCTGTGTACGCCGGCGTCGCCTCCGCGGTGGCCTTCATGGGACCCAAGCGGCGGCGGCCTCCCATGTTCTACTTCTCCTCGATGATGGTGGTGGACGCGGAGGCGCTGGCCACCGACTCGTTGCTCTCTGTGCACCCGGCTTCTGTCGCTGCTTGCATGGCGCGGCCACCGGCATGGGAGTCTCAGTCGTAGAAAAGGGAGACGCGGTACGAGGCGGCGGCGTGGACGGCAGCAACGGCGCCCGTGCGCCGCTCCTCGTCGAGCTGGCCTGGAGCGGTGAGTTGCTGAACCACGTGCCGGCTTGGGGCGGCAACTGGCTCCGTCGGGCGAGGGGAGGGAGGTGGATCAGCGAGCTGCATAGCTCGTATCCGGTGGGCTACCCAGCCGGCTTGGATGCGGAATAACTACTCTTCGTAAGCCATTGTAAGAGTGGACAAAATGGTGGAGGAGATAGGGGAGCGGCCCGGTCATGAACGGACGTGTGTCTAGAGTGGGTTTCTCGGCTTCCACACGGGCGGGTTTCATGGAGGAGTTTGAATGAGGCACGGAGGCGTGTTCAGCCGGGCGTGCCGCGAGTGGCGCCCTCGACTCTGACCTAGGACACCGCACCGTTCTTCCACTGACATGTGGGCTCTTTGGGTGCATGGCATGCATGTCAGTGACCCAACACAGGCAGCGCACAGCAGAGGAAGCTTCGGGTGGGCCAGGGCAGTCAGAAGCAGGCATTTCATAAACCGATGATTGTTCATTGAGTGTGACGTCATCTTTTTCATGTAGATAAGCCTACTATGTTGATAGCCCGTTCGATACGTTGTGATTCATAAAGACCGCTGCAAACATCAATGTTCTGCTTATCACAGATAAGATTGATTAATACCCATAACAATCCATGTCCTTAACAAAGGGTGCATGCACGTATAGGTTGAATGTGTGTCTTGCGTCGTGTGCTGTGTGCATGCAGGCGTGCGAGTGTTGCATGCATGCAAGGGTACGTTTCAGTGTTGCATGCATGGGTGCGCACGTGCGTGTGTTCGTGAGTGCATGTGTACATGTCAGTGTTGCACGCCAACATGTGTGCGTGTGTACGTGTCAGTGTTGCACACCTACATGCGTGCGTGTCTTGCGTGCGTGTCTTGCGTGCATCCATGTGTACGTGTGGGGTGAGGCTACACGTCAGTCGACTGACTTTTTCATCTCTGGTCATTAGATTTTCCAGCCGTTGGATAGGAAATCAAGGGCCTCCAGTTTATCATCAAACTCCACCCCCCTGAGCCGCCAGCCACCACCGGCCGAACCTCCAGCCCCCGCCGCCCGCGGCCGGCCCGCCCTCCCCGAAACCACTTCCCACCGCCGGTCCATCGCGGCACCGGCCATCCCTCTAGCCCCCC